>NC_044355.1:35225387-35390499 GCF_007364275.1 Archocentrus centrarchus | reverse complement strand
GGTGCCCCCCTGAACACATACATATGACAATATTTAATATCAGTCGCAGCGCCACCTAGTGGGAACAGGAAATGTCATATTTTACACTTGGAGGTCCAGCTCCAAGGTGGTTTAGCAGAACCATCTCAAATTTCACCTGGAAAGCCTTAAGAAGTTGGACTCACAGTTTTGAAAACTGTGAGTTTTGACAAAAGGGCGTGACCCTTATGGACGGCAAAGTTCGATGATATCGCCATGAACACAAAATGGCTGTAACTCAAAGCCAACTTGCCCAATCTGGCTCAAACTTCAGTGGTGTGATAAGCATGCTGCCCTGAACACTTCATATGCATAAAGTCCATAAACGTTAGAGCGCCCGCCTAGTGGCGGCTCGGAATATCTTAACATAGCAGGTTTTTGAGTAGCCCCGGAGCTACGTTTTATCTACATGTATTGAAATGTAGAGGCTCATGTAACATACTAAGCGTACAAAAAGTCTCTTGGACCCATACCCCAAACCCTACAGGAAGTCGGCCATCTTCAATTGAAGGTGTCAATTGTTGCGATTTCCACGCCTGCTATTTGAACGAACTCGTCCTAGGGCATTTCACCCACTGACACCAAATTGGCTCCAGATCATCTAGACAAACAGCCCATCAAATATTGTGGAAATCTTTACAAATATTAAACGGCCTTGTCACACCAGGCCATTAAATTTGGCCCTTGTTTTTCTCCTCACACCCAAATTGTTTGTGCACTTGTTCGCACATGCTTTGTCTGATCAGGCTGAAATTTAATCACTCATTGTACACACCAGGCTGAATCCATAACTACAGATTCAAGACTGTAGGCGCAATAGCGCCCCCTACAGAAGCAAATGAAATTTGTATGACCGTCCACAGAATTAGTTTTGCCTCTGAAATACATGAAATATCTTTCCCCATTCCTTACAAAATCCTCATCTATTTGATAAGCCTCCTGCCCTGAACACATTGATATGCATAAAGTCCATAAACGTTAGAGCGCCCCCTACTGGCAGCTTAAATATCATAATATACCATGTTTTTTTAGCTAGCCCCTGAGTTACATTTTATCTACAGCTCTGAAATTTTGCACACTCATGTAACATCCTAAGACATACAAAAAAGTCTCTTGGAGCCATACTCCAAACCCTACAGGAAGTCCAGCATCTTCAATTGAAAGTGTCAATTTTTGCCATTTTCAGGCCTGCTATTTGAATGAACTCCTCCTAGGGCATTTCACCCAGTGAGACCAAATTGGCTCCACATCATCTAGACAAACAGCCCATCAAAAAAGTCAATCAGACCCATGCCCTATTTTGCATGCTGGAGCCGTGACCACACCCCCCAATATTCCATTGCGTCTATGCCGAGAGCAAAAGATACCTTTTCCTATAAAAGAATTCAACTTTCTAGAGACCCATCACGATCACAAAACCTTAAGTATTTTAATGGGCTCGGGCAAGGGCGCGCCCAAATGGCTCGCTAGCGCCCCCTAAACTGGAGCCCCACCGCTGTGTTTCACGTACATGAATGAAACTTCATACACATGTATATCATGTCCAGGCGCAGAAAAAATCCTCTTGGAGCCATGCCCTAAACCCAACAGGAAGTCCGCCATTTTGAATTAATTATGCAAATTTGGCGATTTGCAGCCCTCACACTTTTTCTAATAACTCAGAGGTTTTAGATGTTATCATCTTCATATTTGGTTTGTCTAACCTACACCCCCAGGGGAATCTAAATCTCGAAAATGGTGAGTTTTTGCCAAGGGAGAGGGGTCCTTATGCCCCTTTGAACTTTGATCATTCGCCATGAAATTTTGATTGCCTCTCATTCATACCTACATGATCCAATGTGCATCAAACTTCTCCCAGTAGGATGAGGGTGCCCCCCTGAACACATACATATGACAATATTTAATATCAGTCGCAGCGCCACCTAGTGGGAACAGGAAATGTCATATTTTACACTTGGAGGTCCAGCTCCAAGGTGGTTTAGCAGAACCATCTCAAATTTCACCTGGAAAGCCTTAAGAAGTTGGACTTACTGTGTTTTCAAAACTGTGACTTTTTGACAAAAGGGCGTGACCCTTATGGGACGGCAAGTTCGACGATTCGCCATGAACCACAAAATGGCTGTAACTCAAAGCCAACTTGCCCAATCTGGCTCAAACTTCAGTGGTGTGATAAGCATGCTGCCCTGAACACATTCATATGCATAAAGTCCATAAACGTTAGAGCGCCGCCTAGTGGCAGCTCGGAATATCTTAAAATAGCATGTTTTTTGAGTAGCCCCGGAGCTACGTTTTATCTACATGTATGAAAATGTACAGGCTCATGTAACATACTAAGACGTACAAAAAAGTCTCTTGGACCCATACCCCAAACCCTACAGGAAGTCGGCCATCTTCAATTGAAGGTGTCAATTTTTGCGATTTCCACGCCTGCTATTTGAACGAACTCGTCCTAGGGCATTTCACCCACTGACACCAAATTGGCTCCAGATCATCTACACAAGTAGCCCATCAAATATTGTGGAAATCTTACAAAATATTAAACGGCCCTTGTCACACCAGGCCATTAAATTTGGCCTTTGTTTTTCTCCCACACCACCACAATTGTTTGTGCACTTGTTCGCACATGCTTTGTCTGATCGGGCTGAAAATTTAATCACTCATGTACACACCCAGGCTGAATCCATAACTACAGATTCAAGACTGTAGGCGCAATAGCGCCACCTACAGAAGCAAATGAAAATTTGTATGACCGTCCACAGAATTAGTTTTGCTCTGAAATACATGAAATATCTTTCACCATTCCTTACAAAATCCTCATCTATTTGATAAGCCTCCTGCCCTGAACACATTGATATGCATAAAGTCCATAAACGTTAGAGCGCCCCCTACTGGCAGCTTTTAAATATCATAATATACCATGTTTTTTAGCTAGCCCCTGATTTACATTTTATCTACAGCTCTGAAATTTTGCACACTCATGTAACATCCTAAGACATACAAAAAAGTCTCTTGGAGCCATACTCCAAACCCTACAGGAAGTCCAGCATCTTCAATTGAAAGTGTCAATTTTTTGCCATTTTCAGGCCTGCTATTTGAATGAACTCCTCCTAGGGCATTTCACCCAGTGAGACCAAATTGGCTCCACATCATCTAGACAAACAGCCCATCAAAAAAGTCAATCAGACCCATGCCCTATTTTGCATGCTGGAGCCGTGACCACACCCCCAAATATTCCATTGCGTCTATGCCGAGAGCAAAAGATACCTTTCCTATAAAAGAATTCAACTTTCTAGAGACCCATCACGATCACAAAACCTCCGAGTGCGGCACGGGTCGACGAGCGCCACAGGTCGACGCGCGCGGAGTGCGAGGGCCCGATATCACCGCTTGCGGTTTTAATTCTTTTTGTAATTTTGGCTTACCGTATATACTCAATTAGTGTTTAATTTATCAAGAGTTTGTTACTGAGAGAGAGGCCTTTAAATGTATAATAGTTTGGCTCTGTTGGTGAGGTCTCTTAATTCAGCTGATGTCCCACCCATATTTTAATTTTATATCTTATGAGGGGGCTACATGTGTTCTATTATGTTTTGTCGAAATTAAAAGTTTAAAACAGAGTTCAGAAAAGAGTAGTGCAGTAGAATTTCGTTGTGAGTATTCCAAACTTTCCTGAGTTTATGGTATCATTTTGCAATTATGAGACCCCCCCCCCCCCCCCCCCCCCCCCCCTTTTTTTTTCTTTTTCTTACTCTCTCTTCTCCTCTTCTTATTTATGCTACTTCCTATCAAATGGGAAATTATGTCATAGTGCTGGTAATTTTACTTTTTCTTTATTTATACATGAATTCCACAACCAATACTATGGACCATAATATTACCTTTGTTTCATTGACTCTTATCTTAAGCAGTTAAAAGCTGATGTTGCTTTCTTTCAGGAAACTCATTTGAAGCAGGACCAGACCAAACTACTTAAGAGAAGAAGAAGAAGCTTTATTTGTCACATACATTTACATGCAGTGAAATTCATTCTCTGCATTTAACCCATCACACACATGGAGTATGTAGTACACACAGCAGAGCATGGAGCAGGGGGCAGCCAAAGGGCACCCGGGGAGCAACCTGGGGGGGTGGGCTTGCTCAGGGACCCACAGTGATGCCAGCCTGAGGATTTGAACCAGGGTCCTCTCAGTGACGAACCCTCTTCTTCTCCCCTAGGCCATCACTCCAGAGGCCATCACTCCAGTGCTCCAGAAGCTGGGTTGGTCAGTTTTTTCATTCCAAATTTAATGCCAGAGCTAGAGGCGCAGCAATGATACATACAGATGCAGCCACCTAAAGTTGCCGCATCCAGCCAGACGTCGGCCAGCTGAGTCCAGCCCCCAGCTGGCCGACGTCTGGCTGTCGTCGGGCTGGAAGTCCCCCCTCCTTCTCCTGGGCGTATCTACTTTCCAGCATGAACACACCCCTTTCCCTCAATTGTAGACTGTCACCAAAAGGTGGCGCCTTCTTAACAAAAACGTTGAGTTCTGTGATTCAAAAAAGTTTTGGTGAAGTAGCAAATTTTGAAAAGCTAAAATAGATGCCTAAAATTTTTGTCAGTATGACCTTTCGCACATTTCCATTGCGAATCACCAAAAGATTCCTTTGTTTCACTTCATCTTTTAACTAAATAAGTAAATAAATACAGTAGGTTAAAAAGAGGCGGTGCTGCGCTGAGCCAATCCGGTCTCACGGCAGTTCGTGCAGTAGTCACGAAATTTAATCTATTGATTCGTGCTCATGAACACGAATTCCCTCTTTTTTTCATGTTTACTCGGCACGATTTCTAACCTGCCTGAAATGCAGTGGGATAAAGTTCGTGCCTCTGAGCACGACTTCTAAGCTGCAGTTTAAGCCAAATATTTTTTTATTTTTTTTTGCACCTGTCCCCCTTTTTTCCCCCCTTTTCTTTTTGAACCGGAAGCTCAGAAGCTGAATTATGCCTTTAATTGCGATCCTTAACAGCCACTTTTCCTTTTGACATGAATTTCTCCTTGTTTCATTTAATGTGGGGTGCTTATTATGGTTTGTAACGACGACAATTGTGGGGCTTTTTAGATCTAAATTTATATTTACGTGTTTATGGTTAGTGCTATATTCGGTGTCCAATTTTTTCTTTGAGTTCCGTGGTCTGAAGCCGTTTTTCCTCTGTGTTAAATCCATGAACTAACGATGAATAAATAAATGAACTACAGTACCCATGACCCCCATCGGCCGTGACCATGGTCACGCGTATTCCCGTTGCTGTCCAGGTAAATTGCATGACTGCCAGTTCACCCGCTTCGGATGTTATGAGGTAATTACTGACTTTATTAGCGGTTTTCAGGCCCGTAGATATGGGCCAGCAAGGGCCGGCTCCACCTCGTAGTCAGTCGAGAAGGTAGTTATCGTTCTAATGGAGGATCACTGACAGAGGGATGAAGGACTGCAGAAGAAGGACTACAGACTTCCGGCGGATGCTGCAGTGTTCAGGTAAGAGGATTTCAATGGACAGCATTTATATAGTGATATTATTAAGACAGTGAGTTCAATAAGCACTTGCAATTAGATTAATGTGGTGTAAGAGAGCACTGATATTCCAACTCTGAGATGTATTTGTAGAGATTATTGCGGGTTTTGCCGTCTTTTGTGCAAATGTTAGCGGATATCGTAGGAAAGCGTCCACTATTTAAACAATGTTATGACAGAAATATGAGCTTCTGGACTTACTAGTTAAGTAAAATGATTATTTTCAGCCACAGATTCCAAATAAATATCCCGATGAGCTTCAGTGCATCCATATTCAATATCTGCGAGTACAGTGCTTCATTTAATCTGCATTGAACTGACCCAGGGTTATCACAATGTAAAATAAAATGATACTGGTCTGAACACAGTTGCTGGATCAGGTGACCCTGAAGCCTCTCTTAGTTATGCTGCTATAGGCCTAGGCTGCTGGGGGGTTCCCGTGATTTCTTTATATTCACTGTAAACAAACCTTATATTAGCAAGTTTCTTATATTCACCATATAAACAAAGAGCAGTCTGTTTATACTTCAGACTGCTGGCTTACTTGTGGTTCCTCGGACACTTAAGAGCAGAATGGGAGGCAGAGCCGTCAGCTTTCAGGCCCCTCTTCTGTGGAACCAGCTCCCAGCTTGGATTCAGGAGACAGACACCCTCTTTATTTTTAAGATTAGATTAAAACTTTCCTTTTTGATCAAGCTTATAATTAGGGCTGGATCAGGTGACCCTGAACCCTCCCTTAGTTATGCTGCTATAGGCCTAGGCTGCTGGGGGGTTCCCATGATGCACTGTTTCTTTTCATTCACCTTATTTACTTTGTTTATACTCCACTCTGCATTTAATCATTAGTTATTATTAATCTCTGTCTCTCTTCCACAGTGTGTCTTTGTCCTGTCTCTCTCCCCTCAGCAGATGACCCCCCCTCCCTGAGCCTGGTTCTGCTGGAGGTTTCTTCATGTTAAAGGGAGTTTTTCCTTCCCACTGTCAGTGCTGCTCATAGGGGGTCGTTTTGACTGTTGGGTTTTCTCTGTATTATTGTAGGGTCTTTATCTGCAATAGAGGTGACTGTTGTGATTTGGCGCTATACACATAAAACTGAAATGAATTGATCAAAGTCTGGCTGCCTTTAGAATAGAATAGAATGCCTTTATTGTCATTATACAGGATGTACAATGAGATTGGAGGGCCACTCCTGTTCAGTGCCATGTAACAGAAAATCAAACTCTCTAAAATGAAAATAAAAATATTATAAAAATATTATAATCTAGTATAATCCTCTATGACAAACCTGAGGATCCATGAAACCTGCCAGCACCTGAGAATGAGCTGAAACTTACAGTGTATTACATTCCCATCATGGAGAAGCTTCCAGACTCTGGGAATCCTGTCAGTGAGCAGGGACTGATTCACTGTCCTCAGCTTTAAACAAACCCAGACTCCAGGGTTTGACTCAGGTTTTGACTCAGCCTGCTTTGGAGTCACTAATCTAAAAGCATCAGGCTACTTACTTTCAACACCATAATTTTGTTACTGATTCATTAATATGTTTTACATTGTTGTTGTTTATCAGTGGAGGGAGCAGATTTGAGAACAGCAAAAAGAACCACTAAATCTTTTTTTTTTTTGTGGAAGAGGAGGTTCATCTTTAATACTTCAGGCTATATCAGCTACAGTTTGTAAACCTGTTTTGTGCTGCAGCAACAATCAAACATGTCCAGTTGATACATCATTGTAGTTTGTGTCTTTGCTCTTTCAGAACTGAATTGGAAATCCAAAGGTGCTGGAAGGCTTTTTCTCCAACCCTCAAAGCCGAACTTCACCCATGAGAGCTGACAGCATGCAATCATTTTGAGAAGTGACATTCTCAGAAATAAAGGTGAGCAATGATACTTAATATGTACTTTTTGATTATCATGTTTAAAGGTTTGTCATTGCTCACACTGGCCTTGTATTCATTAGGCATTTCCAGAATAGTATCCAGCAGTTTATTGTGAGCTGAGCTGAATCATTTTTCTTTTAATACATGTGTAACATTCACTTGAGTATTATTTGTTATACATAACTGTGGCTCTGAAACAAAGGCTCTCTTGAAGGAGAAGAAGAGAGCCTTTAGATCAGGAAATAAGGAGGAGCTGAGAGCTGTGCAGAAGGATCTCAGAAGGAAAATCAGCGATGGAAAAAACACCTACAGAAAGAAGATGGAGGACCAGCTACAGCAGAGCAACATCAGTGGAGTTTGGAGAAGCTTGAACTCAAGTTCAGGGCACAAACCAAGCCCTAAGGTTGTAGGAGACTTAGAGTGGGTGAACAACTTGGACCAGTTCTTTAACAGGTTTGACCAGTCACCCACCCCTCCCCCAGCCCAGTCACCCCTGCTCTCAGCCCCACCATCTTTAATGTCTGCCAACCTTTCTTCTCAGGACCTCACACCTCTCAGCTCTCAGCCATCACCTACCCCTTTCACTACAGAAGACTCCATCCCCCATCCCCCATCCCCCACCTCACACCTCTCAGCTCTCAGCTATCACCCACCCCCTTCACTACAGAAGACTCCATCCCCCATCCCCCACCTCACACCTCTCAGCTCTCAGCCATCACCTACCCCCTTCACCTCAGAGGACTCCATCCCACAGCCCCCCTCCCCCACCTCCATCTTGTCCCTTTCAACTCATCATGTGAGGATTGAGCTACGCAAGATCAAGGTGCGAAAGGCTGCAGGTCCAGAAACCATCAGCGCCAGGCTCCTGAGGTGCTGCGCAGATCAGCTGTGTGGCATCATGGAATACATGTTCAACCTGAGCCTGAAGCTGGGGAAAGTGCCACAACTGTGGAAGACCTCCTGTGTAGTACCGGTACCAAAGAACAAGCATCCAAAGGATCTTAGCAGCTACAGGCTGGTAGCCCTGACGTCACATCTAATGAAGACCCTCGAGAGGCTGGTCCTCAATCATCTTCGCCTCATGGTGATGTCTTCGTTGGACCCGCTGCAGTTCGCCTACTGGCCTGGCATCGGGGTGGATGACGCCATCATCTATGTTAAACAGCTTTTACAAGTTTGATATTCTGATCATTACTCTGTATATGAGGTGCTGTGCTTTCATTTCAAAGGTTTCTATGTCCTGGTGAGCCATTTGCACTAACCAGTGACAGTTTAATAAGAACATATTTGTAATTAAGATCCCAGATTTGGAAGAGATGTTTTGTGTTCTCCGTGCTTCAGGCTCACAGCAGATGGAAGGAAACTCAAACAGCCACTAATGTAGCCATTGTGCTGACTGTAGACTGAGGGATGTCTTCAAATTGTTGTATTCCTCCTCTTCCTCGTCACCCACTGCTTCAGATCTCGCTGACACCATCAGACTGCAGCAGTTATGTTATTTAGCCATGAAACATGTCGTCACCCTCCCAAAATTATGGTCTACTTATTTTTTCAGGCTTTTCAGAAAACACAAAAACTGAACCGAATGTTGAAAATTTAATTTAGACAAAAATAATATTTAAAAAACTGTCTTTGACCATTTTTTTAGGAGGGTGACGATATATAACCTTGTTCAGCCTGTTTAAGAATGCACTGAGATCAATAACCTAATTTCCAACGCAGATCTGGAGAAACAGCAAAAACCAACGGCACCCTACACAGCCACAGATGCTGCTCCAGAACTTGAAGTTCTAAACCATAAACACCAACCTGGGAAACTTGCTAAGTGTGACAGGTCCAATGTAACCCCAGATACAGCCCAGCCACAGGGTGAACCAAATCTTTCAGATAATGACAACAGAGAACCAAATGCACCTCCCTCCTAAACTCACCAGCCTGCACCAACCTGACATTTCTCCTCCCTGAGTTAAATAGATGAATGGAAGTTAAGTGGTTACAAACATAAAAAACACTGGTCCACAGACAGGAGCAGTGAGCTGAAATCAACAGTTGAACCACACAAGCTTCCTGAGAGGCTGTATTGAACTACTATATATAATTTAATTATTTGTCCTGACTGGTTTCACCTCAGATGGTCTTCTTTCTCCTTTTGGTAGATTTCTCCCTCCTCTGTTTTGATGCCAAGAAGAAGAAGAAGCTGCTTCAGAGAAGTGGGCTTCATGGTCTCAGTGCACAGGCTGCCAGTCACACTCACACAGCAACATGTGTTTTCACTGCCACAATCAAAACATTGAACAAAATCTATGTATTGTTGTTTGGAAATGTGTCACATTACTACATGCTAAGGTGTGTTATTAAAGAAAAAAATGAGTTCTATTTTTCTGGTTTGATGATATCCCAAGCTTTTGTTTCAAAACGTTTATTTTCCAGTGGACAAAATATTTACTGTTCCCCCCTTTTTTTTTTTTTTACCATTTTTCAGTCTCTGGTTCTTGAGAGTCATGGCTCTGTCTGGTCTCTGACAGAGATCCTTAAAAATATTATTGGAAAGTACCTATTAATTTTACTTTCAAACAGCTTTATGTGAATGTTGCCTTTTCATGTATTATTTTTAGTATATTGATCACAGTGTAGTGTACAGTAGAGACATTTTAGTTTCCAAATGATGAGACTGGGCTGCTTGTGTGTGATTTGGCAGGTTTGTGTCTGTCTGTGACTCTGCAGAGGTTAAAGCTGTGATCCAGTCTCAGTCTCTGACTGAAGGTTGCTGAGACTCTGATTAGATACACAATGTGAAGTTCACAATTCTCTAAACAAATAAAATTGTAATGACAAACATGAACAGCTGTACTTATTTCAGAGACATGAATGTTTACAAACATAATATTTATTTCAAGGATTGGACTTCATAAAGCGCACTGATGTTAGAGTGTGTGTTCATATTTAAAACATTTTGTAGGCTGAAATTGTAACGGTGGACCTGAGATGGTCCAGAGAAAGTAAACACATGTTAATTGGAATAATATCAACAACAGACTGAGACAGACAGCTGTGAAATGCGCACAAAATGACGTCACGTCATTCACTGCTATCTACACTGTTAGCTACATCGTATCATTCATGATCATCTATGTAAACGTTTAAAGATGCCACCACAGCTCTGCAGCTGTAATTGTTTCAAATCATGTATTTTTGTTCGTTTGAACTCTGAGTTCTTAAAAGGCTGTTTCTATGGTGGTTGTCACGGACGCCTCAGTAGCTTCTTAGGCTAACCTGGCGCGTCCGGTTCCTGCTGCTAGCTGTCTGCCGCAGGAAGGCTGCGTCCCATTTCAAAGAGCCGCCGCTCCGCCGTAACTGTGGCTCAAACACCACTTTATCCTTTAAGAAAAGGCCTTTTATAGCCACTGATGACACACACACTAATATGCACGTCACTGTCACAGTGTGACTTCACTAAAACCTCTAAAGTATTGTTTATAAGATGGAAAATGAACCGGGCATTGATCTGATATGGAGACTGGGGGGTCTGCAGCTGACGTTTCACAATCCTGATTGACTCGCTGTACATTCATATAATTAATCAGAGCAGAGTTTAGACTGCACTGTATTAGGTTACTGTGTCAGCTGCTACCTTCATATATGTTTACTGCTGAGGTTTGATGAAGCAGGTGGAGGAGAGTCAAAGAAGTAAATAATAATCCACTTATTATGCAATTACTAACCCTAACCCTAGCTCAACATACAATAACGACTGCCAGTATTATTAGTTTGAGAAGGAGAGTCATTTTGGTCGCAGTTTTGATTATAAAATAAAAGGGAAAATATAAACAAACAAAAAGCTTAACATTGTGAAGACTTGGAAGAACAATGTGACACTGATGAGAGGATTAGGCTTCCCAGGTCATTGCCTGGCCAAACCGGCTGGTGATCAGAATTATTTTAATTATTTTTTTACCCAGTTTCGCTGGCGGTGCAGCGCTCACAGCCTGTCCGAGGTCCCGGGCTGAACTTCAAGCCCAGCCCGTCCCTCCAGACAATACTCACTGCTCCACTATAATGACCGCTTTACTCTCATCTTTCTATTGTTTTTAATGGACAATTCCGCTTACAATTACAGTTCAATGATGTGAGGATCCTTGGTACAGTATACAGCGGACTGTAAATGAATGCGCTTCCACTATTACTGCTCCTCCTGGTGGATATACAAGACATTACCACCATTTTCCCCAAATGCTGCTTAGGGGCGTTCCCACCAGTGGCCGGAATTCCTACGTCATTAGCGGGGGATCACGTTTAGGCTGAGGTTCGGCCACGAATCAGCCAAGGACCGGCCAAGGTCCCGTCATGGATTGGCCGGCAATTTTCGGTGGCTGCAACTGTAAGGACATTCCTTTTCAGTCAGAGGAGGTGATTTCTGATTCAGCAGGACGTTACATTATTATACGTGGCCACCTTTTTTTCACCCCTGTTATTATGGTATCTGTATATACTCCTAACTGGGACGATAGTGATTTTTTTGCCAAACTTTTTGATATATTACCCAGTCAACACACCTATAATATAATAACAGGAGGTCATTTTAATTGTGTGCTCAGCTCTACTTTAGATAGATCATCTAATAAGTTACAACCCCTTTCCAAGTCTGCTAAAGTCATTAATGACTTTATTAGTAGGTCTGGTATATCTGATATTTGGAGAGTTGACAATCCCAGTAAGAAGGTGTTTTTCTTTTTCTCCCCTGTTCATCACACATACACCTGCATTGATTATTTCCTGATGAACAATAAATTGTTGGAAAATTTTAACTCATGTACATATCATAGCATATCTGTATCAGACCATGCAGCTGTATCTTTTGTTTTACAATTACCAAACTGCCCTAAGGAGAAACGCAACTGGAAATTGAACACAATTCTTTTGGCAAAGGAGGGGTTTACAAAATTCATAATTTCTGAAATAAATTTTTTTCTTGATACAAATCAGTCTTCTGAAATTAGTCAGGCAACATTATAGGAAACCCTCAAGGCCTATTTGTGAGGGCAGATAATTGATTATTCCTCTAGGGTGAACAAGGATAGTAATGCTAAATTAAGTGATTTATCATGTTCAATTGAGGAAATAGATCGAAAATATTCTATCTCGCCATCCCCCTCCATTTTTAAAAAAAAGCTACAATTACAAATGGACTATGACTTATTAGCTACAGATAAGGCCGCACAACTAGTACTAAAGGCCCACTATAATAGTTATGAATATGGTGATAAAGCTAACAGACTATTAGCCCATTCAAATTCATCAAGCTTCCGCCTCTCGCTTTATCACTAAGATTCAACAGGCAACATTGTGATAAATCATAAAGAGATAAACAACATTTTTAAGCAGTTTTATACTGAATTATACAAATCTGAAGGCCATAATGGCCCCTTTCAAATCAATAGCTTTCCCGATAAATTACAGTTTCCTGCTTTTCCATTGGAAGTTCACTCAGCACTTGATGATGAAATTTCCATAACAGAAACACATGAGGCCATTAAATCATTGAGGTCAAGAAAAACACCAGTTCCTGACTTATAATGAATCACTAATTTCTGGCTGCCTCCCACCAATACTACGTCAAGCTGAAATAACTGTCTTGTTGAAAAAAGATAAAAACCCACTGCAGTGCAATTCTTATCGACCGATTTCACTACTCAATGTGGATTATAAAATTTAAGCGAATTTATCAAAGGGAGGCACTCTAGTGCTAATGTTAGACAATTGCTTAATATTATTTATACATCAGGAAAAAGAGAGCAATGAACTAGTGGTTTCTCTGGATGCAGAGAAAGCCTTTGACTGCGTTGAGTGGGAGTTCCTGTTTGCTACACAAGAAATTTGGTTTTCAAGAAGGATTTATATCTTGGATAAAACTACTGTACGCCAGCCCGGTTGCAACAGTCATAGCTAATGGACAGCAGTCTGATTATTTTCCACTTAGCAGAAGCACGCGCCAAGGCTGCCCTTTGTCACCCCTCCTGTTTGCCTTTTGTGATGCCTTTTGCCTTTTGTCCTGTTGTGATAGAGCCCTTGGCCATTGCCTTAAGGCAGTCTGTAGAGTTCCGAGGAATTGAAAGAGGGGGACAATGTCATAAACTCTCTTTATATGCAGACGATTTACTGCTCTATGTGTCTGATCCACAACTTTCTATTCCTCACATTGTTGATTATCTGGAACAGTTTGGAAGAATATCAGGGTATAAGGTAAACATAATGTATAATAAAGCATAATATTTCCTACAAGACAAGAGGACATTTCACTTTTTTTATATTCATTGCCATTTAAAATAGTTAAAACCTCCTTTAAATATCTTGGGGTAGAAGTGACACGCAGCTTGTCCAAACTCTACCAAGAATTTTAAAGCTGTACTAAAAAAATGTAAGCAGGATCTAGATTGATGGAAAGATCTTCCTTTATCTGTAGCTGGTAAGGTCAATGTGGTTAAAATGAATGTGTTGCCAAAATTTTTATATCTTTTCCAAAATATTCCTATTTTTTTTTCGAAAATCCTTCTTTAAATCACTTGATAAACTTATGACATCATTTATTTGGAAAGGTGGCTTCCATAAAATAAAGAAAGTTGCTCTCCAAAGATGTAAGAATAATGCTGGACTTGCGCTGCCTAATTTTCTGTATTACTATTGGGCTTGTAACATACATAAAATACTTTACTGGGTCCACTTTGATGCTGAAACAATAGACCATGATGGTCAGTGGATGTCAGTGGAATATGCTACTAGCCATGTACACTTAGGCTCACTAGTGTGTGCTAAAAGCTCTTTGGCTATACAATTAGTAAACCCAATTGTGGGCGAAACAATTAAAGTTTGGAGGCAGTTTAGAAGACATTTTTGTTAAAATATGACTTAAATTTATGCTCCCATTTGGAGAAATCATAACTTTCCTCCTGCCTCTTTAGATACTACATTTTTAACTTGGAATGAAAAAGGCATTAAATTTTTGTCAAACTTGTTTTCTGAAGGTCAGTTCATGTCCTTTTCTAAACTGAGTGAAGCATTTGATTTACCAAAGTCAAACTATTTTAAATACCTACAAGTCAAAACCTTTGTTCAGAAAAACTTTAACTCCTTTCCAAACTGTCCAAACGATAATATTACGTATAATATCTTCGCATTACGCCCTGTGAATAAAATATTAACAGCTGTCTTGTACAACTTAATAAATGACATCAATCCCACTTCAACCGATGATATCAGAAGGCGATGGGAGGCAGACCTGGGTCAAATAATAGATAATGAGCAGTGGATGGCCTCTCTTAAACTGATACATACCTCATCAATATGCACTCGCCACGGTCTGTTACAATAGAAAGTGGTTTTAAGAGCTCACCTCACAAATGCAAAGCTTGCTGATATATATACCCCGATGCAGACCCCTCCTGCCCCCGTTGTAAAGACAGTCCAGCAGATCATTTACATATGTTTTGGTCCTATCCTGCTCTTTCTAATTTTTGGTCTGGTATTTTTGATGTATATTCAAAGATTTTCCAGGAAACCATCACACGTAATCCTTTATGTGCCATATTCGAAATTACTCCGATGTCCTACTCTGTATCAAACCAAGTGCGATCAGTGATTGCATTTACTTCTCTCATAGCGAGAAGAGCCATTTTACTATGCTAGAAGCAACAATTTCCACCCAGTTTTACCAAATGGATAAAGGACATCATGTACTTCACATACCAGTGCCCGTGCTGTTCCCAATGAACCGGCAAAACGCTTAAGAACGGGCCCGCGTTCCCACTGCATTTCTGTGAACTGCTCCTTTATGTATGAGTGTGGGCAGGTCCTCGTCTGGACACGGAAGCCGAAGCGCACAAACGTGGGAGAACACACTCCCCTTTCTTGTGCTGCGAGCATATTTTACGGTCCAAACCAAACTACTGCAGCGGTCTGTGTGCAGTACAGAGGTAAACACAGACCGCGATTAGAGCAAGACGACAAGTACGCACTTTGTGTCCTTTTATCTGTGATATGAACTGATGCAAAGCAGCACTGTGTTTGCACAGTGCTCAGTGTGCATACATCCACATTTACCTGAGCTCTTCCTAAGAAATGTGTGTGCCAAACAGTCAAAAATCCAGCAAAATATTTGCCCAGTGCAGTCCTGATTCAGTGTCCCAATAACAGAGAAGTTTCTGCACTGTGCAGAGACAATATGCTGTGTCCAAAATGCAGCAAAGTTTTTTGACTTAGTATAATGACTCGATTTATCACTTTCACAAGCCATGAAGGAATATTCATGATATATGCCATATGTATACCTTATGTACATTTACTTGCCTGAGAAATTTGGCTTAGACTGGAAGATAAACATAACTAATTAAAAATACAGAAGCTTATAATGTTTCGTGTCATCAGGAACTTTGTGTTCTGACTGTGCAAGGAACCACACTGATGGAGACTACACAATGATAGAAATGGAGACTTCAAGGTCACCCTGTTGAAATTCTCTGTTTGCCACATTCTGTTTTGTATATGATGTAACCAAGATTGATAAGCTGTGACTATATGAAACTGTAAGCTGAATTAGAATGTGTCGGCACTTCATGTTATCCCACATGGGGATGAGATGCAGTCTTGCCCCAGATTAATCTTCAAAACCATTTGAAATGGCTTTATTAAATTTAATAATTGGAATCCTTATTCCATTGTTTGTGTCATTCCTGTTCAATAAATGAACATGCAGAAACCTAAAAGGCTCAAGCAGCAGCACATATTTTTAAAATTCCTTCAGCCACTACCAACAGGCTACTATTCCAGTGTGATTGCATAATAGACGCATCTCCGTAGGTTAAAAATGAGTGCCACCCAAAACGTCCATGCAGTGAAGCTAATCTAATTTATTCAACATTATATGTCTATAACAAATAAGCATTTCATGAATCTACACAAGATAATTTACATGCAAATAAAAGAAAGGTTCAATTGGTAGCCAATTGAACCTGGCACTACAGTGGCTGTCAAAAAACTGTGTGCTTCCTGCTGGCTAGCAGTATACCTGACCATGATTTCCTAACATATTTTATACCGTAGCTTCTTACCCCCACATGGTGTGCAGACACTCAAACTACAACCAAATGCATGTAAATTGAAACAAAAGACAAAAATGGCTCTTACACATCTGTCAAGCTCCTGCTCCCTTCTCCCCTCACTCATGAATCAGACCCCAAGATACTTAATCCTTGGGGCAGCAACCCATCCATGACCCAGAGTTATGGACCCAGCTGTGGACCATGGCCTCAGACTAAGAGGTGCTAATTCTCATAACTGGCTGATCAGTAGTTGGACCACACCCTTCGGTCCCCCTTCTTAAAGATCAGAACTCAGGGTGAATCTCACCTATCCCAGGGGCCTTGCCACCAAAGAGCTGCTTAACTACCTCAGTGACATCACCCCCAGAGATAGGCAGTTCTTCCCCTTCATCCTTAGACTCTTCTTCTGTTACAGAAGGCATGTCGTTGGGATTAAGGAAGTCCTCAAAATATTTGTTCCATTGTGTGATGATATCCTCAGTTGAAGTCAGCAGTGCCCCACCCGCACTATACACTGTTTGGGTAGAGCACCGCTTTCCCCTCTTGAATCACCTGACAGTTTGTCAGAATTGCTTTGAGGCAGTCCAATAATCGTTTTCCATGGTTTCGCCAAACTCCCCCACACCTGAGTTTTTGCTTCAGCCAACACCTGACCCACATTCTGCTTGACCTGCCAGTACCTGTCAGCCTCCAGAGTCTCACGGGCTAACCAAGTCCAATAGGGCTCCCTTCACTCTAGCTTTCATACCACCATGACAGGCACCAACCACCTTGCAGCCTTAACTCCATACAGCAGCCTCAGCAATGGAGAACACAATTTCCTCAGCCTCAGAATGTTGTAGAGTTCTGCTGGAGGTGGGAGTTGAAGATCTCACAGACTTAGGCCTTTGCCAGGCATTCCCAGCACACCCTCACTCTATGTCCAGCATCCTCCCCCTGCACCTGATTCAACTCACCCCAGCCCATCCCCTCTCACTTAGGGCAACTTAAGAGTGAAACAGAGTCCAACCCCTCTCCAGCCTACTGGTTCCAGAGCCCAAGCATTGAGGTGAGCCCAACTATAGCTAGCTGGTATCATACCAGCACAACCTCAGGGTCCTTCCCCACCAGAGAGGTGACATTCCATGGTCCAAAGTTTTTTTGTCCTAGTCTCAAGAGAAACACTGGGGAAGAGGCAGAACAGGAGCCAAAACATGTCAGGGGGGCCTGCCAGGAAATCCACAAAGGAGACAACACAGTTTGGGTGGCCAGCCTGGAGGCCAGAGGCAAAGAACAAACTCAGGAGGCCGGCCACATGAACAGCTGTATAGGTGCTCCCAAGCCTTGGACAGTGGTTGATGAAGACCCTCTGGTGGTCACCATCGGCGATGAGGACCCTCGGGTGCCGTCGGGCCCTCAGACTCAGCCACAGGATGCTTAGAGGGAGGAGGACCCTCTTTAGGGTTAATGGACACTGCAGGCTCGGGTACAGAAGACGCAGGAGGAGCTGCAGTCTCTGACGCTGCAGGAGGACACAGGAGGAGCTGCAGTCTCTGATGCTGCAGGAGGACACAGAAGGAGCTGCAGTCTCTGATGCTGCAGGCTGACATGGAGGTGCTGAAGACTGGTGTGGCGTTGGGGACTCTGAAGACTGAAGAGAGGATGCTGGAGGTTCTGAAGATTGAAGAGATGATGAAGACTGTAAAGACACTAGAGGCTGGAATGACTGTGCAGACACAGATGACTGTGGCAACTTTGCATGACACGCAGCCACCTTCTTGGATGCCTGGGGCTGCTTAGTTGGAACTGCTGCTTCCTGCGGCTGAAATGGTGGAAGAGACCTAGCCGTCCCCACCCAAGGAACCGGTATGGGTGCAGGGACATATCAGTTCTTGGCCATCCCCACCCAAGGAACAGGTACGGGTGCAGGGACATATCAGTCCTTGGCCATCCCCACCCAAGGAACAGGTACAGGCGAAGGGCTGGCTGCGCTCTGCACACCCTCACCCTGGGTAGAGGAATGAGTGCGGGGACCGGCTGGACCCAAGCCACCCCCCACCCTGGGAACAGGAATGGGTGCACAGGCACAGGGAAAGTTTCAGTAGGTGCAACAGCTTTCAGGGAAGCACACACAGATGCATCGCACACAGTTTTTTCTATGGTCAATTTATCAGCCATACACAGTCTTAGAATCCAGTCTTTGTCTTAACAGTCCTTTGAAAGCTTTCAGGGAATGTTGGAAATATTTTTTATCACTCCAATTCTGCGGCTTCCTTATTTTATTTATTTGCAACTAAACTGCTTTGTACACTGAAATAAAATGCATACTGTGTGTCTAAGAGTGGTGGGAGGATTTGAGGCCAGCTACAGTTACTCCTATTCATGTTTAGGGGCTGCAGGAGCTTCTAAGGGTGGCTAGAATCCCTCTTATTCATGTTCAGGGGCTGAAGCCATTCACTAGCTGTCTGCCATAAGCTAAGTGGGCATGCATAGCCCACTCACAGAGGTTCTGCTTCCTGTACCGTGCCATTTGCTGTGGCCCAGAGTTGAACTGCTTGCTCATTCCAAGATTTCTGCCAAGCTCAGCAGTTTTATTAAAAGAACCTAGTGGGGTTCATGAGCAGGGCACCTGTCAGAACCGTTGCCCAGTTTTTGATTTGTTTTAGGGGCTGGGCATGAAGCTGCCGGAATAACCCACCCATAGGCAAAATCGGCCTCAAATTCACTCAACATATAGCAAGTGTATGGTCTGAGCAGTCATAAATTCTTTTAATGAGCACTTTAAGAGGGCCATGAGACGGTTAACCTTGACAGTCGGTGTGAGGGATGTTGCTTACTGTCATGATAATGACTTAAAAATGCTCCGGGCTGTTTGTGCCCTTTTAGATAATGGGAAGGATTAATAAGAGTCTCTGCTGGGTATCTGTAGGGGATGACAGGTGACCCAGTATTCAAAGATGCTGACCAAGCAAAAACCTGAAACAAAGGATTTGGGAAGAGTATAAATACCACCCTTAGAAGAGGAGTAGAGAGAAGAAAGAAGATGTAGCGACAGTCTTTGTCCGTGTTGTCCATTTTTCCAGCAACTACTGAGGCACAACCTTCCGGAAGGGCTTCTTGCTTTTACTTTTTGCTTTTTGTCCTCTGTTTTTGTGTTTGTATATTTCTAAGTACTAGTAACTTTTTGCAACAGAGCTTGCTCACCGCCATGGATCATTTGGACAGTTTGATTTTATTTGGACTCGTATTTAATCTCTGCACAGGCTCTCCTCGGTTGGAAGGTTTGATGAGTTTTGTTTCTGTTACTCTGTGTGTGTAACTCAGTCTTCACTATGCAACTGTCTGTGTCTTTTTAACTATTTGTGTGGTACTAAGATGTCTAATAAACAGCCTGCATCGGAACCTGCTCAACCCTGTGATTTGTTGGTAACTATGGTTTTAATTTGCAGTCAAAAAGGAACATGGAGACCCCTAAAATGTATCCTACAGGAACAAGTCCATTTTATTCTCTGTTGGCCTGGTGCCATCACACACAAACAGTCTTAGATATGGAACTCAAAATGTAATTGTTCCTGGCTGACTCAGAAGCAGTTTTGTAAATGGACTAGTTCTTAAACAGCGCTTTTCTACTTTTCTACACTTTATACAACACGTTTATGGTCTCTCATTGAGTTAGCTGAGCAGTCTCTGAAATAGCTGGCTTAGAAACACAGCACGTCTTTTATGTCCTTAGCAGGCTAGAGCACAACCAGAAAAATCACCTCTTAAGGCTAGCTTAAACACAGAAGATGAAATGTTTTCTCTTATAGTCAGTTCAGAAAACAAAACAGTCTTACTTGCTGATGGAGAGGAATGAGAGTGGGATAAAGAGAGCTATCGGGTTGGAGGAGTGGGGATGAAATAAATTTCCCGACAGGGCTGCCCATCCTGAACAGCTCATGTTGGAGACTCAGTTATTGCTCTAAAGCATCTTGCAACAGGTTGGAGAAGGCTGGAAACTCCAAGATCCAGGGTTTGGAGTCCTCAGGGGAAATAAATTGTAGTAGCCTCCTGTGTTTATCCTTGGCGTGGAATGCACACTGGACATATTCTTTAACCTTTGCAATGACTTCCCCAAACTTTAGACTGCTAGTTCATTGTATGGTTGCATCTTACTGTCACAAATACTATATGGCAGGCAGAATAGGACCCCAATACGCAGACTCCAGAGACAGAACGTGAACTCAAAATGCAGCTTTATTGCTGGAATACATTGGTATTGTGCCATCCTTTGATCTCACCTAGTCTCTTTACACACAAATACACACAACACAAATACACACATACACAAATAATTGCAGGAAAGTAAATCCCAAAACTCATTAAACTATCAATATTGTGATTTAAAATCTCCTCCATAATGATATAAACCTTTTGGAGTACCATGTTTAGATAAGTACTGTAACTCTAAACATCTCTAAAACACTAAAATATCACTAAAACACAAGCTACTGCCTTTGATTTGAGGAAAGTGATGGCCCACAAGCCAGCAGTTATCTAAAATTATAAGATAAAACTAGGCGTCATCAACAAAAGTCCTTGTGCAGAATTGCAGAAGTTTAATTTCTATAGTTATTTAGACAGTGTGAAACAAGGAACTGATCTTGTTTATGTTTTACTAGGCAGTCATAGATTAAAGATCAGCCACTTATCATTAGATAAGGCACTATGCTATAGTTAAATGACCCAACAGCCCAACTGAAAAGCAAACTTGCCAAAAACAGCTTTTATTTTCTGTTAAAAAAACTAATTGAGAAAGAATATAAGCCCCTACAAAGACTGTATAAATAGGAAAAAGTGAATTCTTGGGGAATCTCAACTTCCCTTTCTCCTCTGAATAAAAACTGTTAACTGGGATGCAAAACTGGAAACTAAGCTCCAGCCGCCATTACACTGCTGAATCAAGAGAGGAATGTGCAATTCACACACCGACTCAAGAAAGTTATGTGATATGTGACACATATATATACACTGAGAAATGTTCCACGGTGCAAAGTGTGATTAAAATGCATTAAAAATTCTAATTCATTATATATATATATATATATATATATATATATATATATATATATATCACATAGAGAGAGAGAGATAGATAGATATATAGTTAGATAGATGTAAAATTTTAATTATCTTAAAATCTTTATGTCTTAATAGTCATGTGGTCTCTTGTAATTTTTATGTGATTTTATGCATAGTTAAAAGACCTCTCCATTATTTCAAATTATGTTCTTTTATGTGGTTTTACGTTTTACAAATATTCACGTGCACACGTCATATTGTCTTTGTTCCTGTTGTTTAATGCCAAAAACAAATTTCCCACTGGGGAGAATAAAATTGATTTGATTTGATAAGGTGGGGTCCTGAGTTACACTTAATGTCTTCTTAATGTATCAGTTATTGTGTTAGTAGCTACAGAGATAGACTTAAAGATGCATCGATTACCTGTCATTAGGGAGTAATAATTGGGGTATGACAAGCTTGGGAAGTCCGGCGTTAAGTAATCAACTTTCACACCATTTTCCACAAGCTCACGAAATCCGGGTAAATCGTGTAGGTCGTCCAT
This sequence comes from Archocentrus centrarchus, assembly GCF_007364275.1. Lineage (NCBI taxonomy): Eukaryota > Metazoa > Chordata > Actinopteri > Cichliformes > Cichlidae > Archocentrus > Archocentrus centrarchus. The sequence continues at coordinate 35,368,382 of NC_044355.1, read as the reverse complement.
GTAGTCATAGCGGAATCCATCGATCAGAAACACGAGCAATGGGCGAGCCGCGAAACCCTGCTGTCCCGCATCGAACACCAGTAGCAACAAAAAGAAAAGACGGGGGAGGTATGCGGTTGTCTTTCTGTTCGACATGACATTAACACCTCGTGCTTGCTTCTCTGCCCGTAACTATGAAAGAGGTGGCTTGCTTAGAAAGCAGAAAGCAAGTGCGAAAGTTTCCGTAGTCCGCACTAATGGTGTGCGGATCGTTGATAACTTCCGATAACAGAACTGATTACGAGAAAGATTTATACTGTAGGTAAAGTTGTATTGTCTTTAATACGGGGACACAGATGAACGTAAATACTGCACCACTATGATCAGGTCAAAATAGTACGTAGTTGATAGGAACTACTTCTCCTTCCGCCTGTTACGGTGCAACGGTAACGATCTCCATGCGCCACTAAAGCCAGTGAGGGGCTGTACAAGCCAGTTTTCATTCTCTGATGCTGGCAAACATACATTGTTCTTTCACATACATATATTGTCACTCACATTAATTGATTTTAATTTTAATGTTCTCACATATATTTTGACAAATTCTTAAACACACAAATTCTCTGTGTACCTTACCGGCTACAAATGTATATAATGTTTTGATATCTGTATATAGTGTTTTGATGTGTGTGTATATGTGTGTATATGTATATATGTATTGACATTGATATATATTTTAGCTATATAGTGCTTATGTATATGTGTATAGTGTTTCTATTCTATTCTATTTTGGTTCATTTGTTTTTACTCATCCTTTTCATTTTTCTCTGTACTGAGCTGCTGTAATGTGTAAATTTCCTTGTCGTGGGATCATTAAAGTTTTATCTTATCTTATCTTATCTTATCTTATCTTATCTTATCTTATCTTATCTTATCTTATCTTAACTATGCTGTCATATGGATTTATCTTAAAGTACATGTTCATTTATTTTCACTTTCATATTCCTATATTCCATTGCATATTGGAGTGGATAAGAACATGCATGAATGGACAGTCATTAATTTTCATTCATGCATTCACACATTTTTCTCTCATGCATATACATTCAATAGGCATTTAATCAATGGAGTGACATTTAAAATAGAATAGAATGCCTTTATGCCTTTATTTGTCCTTATACAAAATGTACAATGAGATTGGAGTCTTTATCACACACATTTGTCTTTAATACCTTCTTAGACTAATTTCGATTCATAACTTGAAGAAATGTATGCTGTATGCCTTTATTGTTGACTTTGATTTTATTTGTTTTTGCATTTTTTTTAAAAAAGTCCTCAATGAAAAGAGAACGGGACAAGATTGTGTACTTCTCACACTCTAACAACACCAGATCAAAAACAAAAACATCTGTTGGATTTCATTTGAAAAACAAATTTTCTATTATCCCAGGGTAAAATTATGGCTGTAAGTTGAAAATTGTGAGGTCACTGGCAGGTTGAATATAAATTTTTCATACAAGTTTTTCTGCTTCTTCCACTCTGCCATTTAATTAATTAGTTCAGTCTAACCCGTCATTCACTTTAATGGACAGGGATTTAGGGGGATTTTTTTTGCAACTTTTTTTAAAAACATTTTAAAACATGGAGAAAAAAAAGTATAAACAGTCATCTCACTGCTAAGCCAGTTGATTTGGTGAAAACGGTGTCTATAAGATAAAAAATATCTATATTTTATCAAATAAATTAAAATACTCTGGGAATACTATGAACAAGAGGGTTCATCTCATGCACCACCATCCTGAGGTAACATTAGCTGAGCAAATTTACATTAAATCAGTTGGATTCAACACTGGACACACTTGGGTTGACAAATCTACCTCCTAATTTAGAGCAAACTAATGTCTCAGTCATTTGAGTAAAAAAATAGAGTAGCAACTTTCTTTCATCTACAAAAAAAAAGTGGCTGCCTAGTGATAGTATGTAATTTTCTATGACCAACTGCAACTTGTGACGAAATGATTGCCCAGAGCTTGAGGGTGCTTCACATTTATGACCACTTTTGATCACAAGGCTATTGCTTAGGTCACCTGTTATGAGGCAACCATTCTGCAATAAGGTCGCAGTCTTACTTGGACTAACTGCAATCACTCTCTAGAGTGACAGTCACAGTGAACTGGGCTACTGACTGTGTGGAGTATAAAAGAGAAACCCAAGTGCAAAGGTGTGGAGGTAAAGGTTAAATTGAAGGTGAGCTACTATTTGGCTGAAGGCAGGTAAGGACAAACACAGAGTTCAAAAAGGGTGTAAGAGCCATTTCTTGTATTTTACTTTGATTTACATCATTTGCTTGTAGTTGAGTGTCTGCATACTAGGGGGCGGTACAAGGTGACAGGTTAAATAAGTTTGTGAATAATGACAATCAGGTGTGCTGTTGGCCGGGAGGAAGCACACAGTTTTTTGACCGTCACCGTGGTTTTAGGTTGTGGGTGGCCAGCAATTGGGCCTTTCTTTAGTTGCACACAATTGATCATGTTGAACCACTGGATTTGTTATGGACACCATTGCGAAATAAAATGAGATGAGCTTCATTTCAAGGATTTGTGGATTGCACTCATTTTTTAACTAACGGAGACGCGGAAACAAAAGAGGTGCATGATTCTCTGGTGTCTTTAATGCCAGTTGATGAAAAAGATAAACAGAACACATGGTTTGCTGTCAAAATGCTTGTTGAAGAGGGTTTTATTTTTGATGTGAAAAAGGAGTTGACAAATGTTGATAAGAACCCAGACTCTATTCACCCTGGTGGTAAAAAGGTTGACCTGGATGATGATATTGGGCCTGATGATAGTGTATCCAATGTACTCAGTAGACACAGCCAGGGGAGTTCACTGACTGGTAAAAGCAATAAATGCAGCAGAAGAAGTGTCAGAACAACATCATCTGCTCGCATTAAAGCAGAAGCAGAAAAGGCTGCACTTCTCGCTCGAGCGGCAGCTTTGAAGGCAAAGCATGCTCTGGAGGAACAGGAGGAGCAACTGAGGAGGAAAAGGGAGCAGGTTGAGCTGGAAGCTGAAATAGCCACAACAACAGCTAAATTAACAGTTCTACAAGCTGCCTCAGAATGTGGCTCACAAGCATCAGCAAACGGGATGAATTCTTATCTGGAAAAGGCTGTCAGACATGATATATATTCCTCAAAGCTTAATCCTGCTGCAAATGCATATGAACCCATAAGGAGGAGTCCTATTCCACAAGATGTGCATTTAAAATCACTGAAGGATCCAGGTCCACAGGAGAAGTTGTTCAAAGACGTTGGAGAGTAACAGGCATCCGCAACGATGCAAACTCTAAAATCATTGAAAAGGGAAACTCAAAGGCATCAAACTGAACAACTTAAGTCACAAATTTCCCTCACAGGCCCCAGAGTTTGAACATCCACGTGCAGATTTTGTACCCACTCTGGACATGTACACAATAATGGACAGACAGAATGAAATTACAACTGCCCTAGTCAAACAACAAGGCCTCATGTATTTACCATCAAGAGAGATTCCAATATTTGATGGTGATCCTCTTCATTACAGAACATTTATAAGAGCATTCGAACATAATGTTGAATCAAAGGCAAACAGAGAGGATTGCTTATATTTTTTGGAACAATTTACAAGAGGATAGCCAAGGGAGCTGGTTCAGAGCTGTCAGCACATGGCACATCATGGCAAAGGAGCTTCTGCAGGAGCATTTTGGAAATTACTATAAGATTTCTGCAACATATATAGAGAAAGCCCTTGCATGGCCTTCTATAAAGATGTGAATGCACTACGGTCATATTCTTTGTTCCTTCGTGGCTGTTGCAACGTAATGCAAGAGCTTCAGTACATGCAGGAGCTCAACATGCCCACTAACATGAGAATGATCATGACAAAACTCCCATTTAAGCTGAGAGAGAGGTAGCATATCGTAGCTCATGATATTTTGGAAAGGTCTAGACATAGAGCACAATTTCATGACCTGGTAGCTTTTGTTGAAAGATAAGTGAAGATCCTCTCTGACCCACTTTTTAGTGCCATCAAGGACACTTTGTGTAGTCCAGTAGAAAGGAGTGCTAGCCAGTCTAAGCCTCTATTGAAACACATAAAGACTAAATGTAATAGCTTTGCCACCAATGTTGCTATGCCAGATGTTAAAGGTCAAAGGGGAAGTTTACATTCAGAGAATGCATGCATGTGTTGCTCACAGGATCATCCCTTGGAAGAGTGTTCCCAGTTTGTACGCAAGAAGCATAGTGATAAAATCCTCTTTTTGAAGGAGAAGGGTGTTTGTTTTGGCTGTCTGTGTAGTGGACACAAAAGCAAGGAGTGCGACAGGCGATTGGCTTGCAAGGTTTGTGGCCAAGCGCATCCTAGTATTCTTCACATTAATAAACCAAATAGTAACATTAGTGCTGAAAAAATAAATGCCACACCCATTTCCTCTGAAACATGTGGCCACACAGGGGCCGGAAAGGATGAGGCCATTCTGTCCATCCTGCCAGTGAAGATTAAATCACGTAAAGGAGGAAAGGTGATACAAACATATGCATTTCTCGGTCCTGGCAGTTCAGCAACTTTTTGTTCAGAACATCTAATGCAACAGATGAAGATTACTGGCAGGAGAATTAATTTCCTGCTACACACAATGGGGCAGGAAAGGGTTGTCTCTACTAATGTTTTAAATGGATTGGAGGTTTCAGGCCTGTACAATGACATCTTTTACAATCTTCCAGAGGTCTTCACACAGCGCAAAATGCCCGTGACAACAGATAACATTGTGACACAGGAAATGTTGGCAAAATGGCCATACCTATCTGACATCCATATTCCTTATATAACAGCAGACATTGGCTTGCTGATTGGTACTAATGCCCCCCAGTTATTGGAACCATGGGAGGTCGTCAATAGTCAGCAGAACGGTCCATATGCTGTTAGAACTGTACTGGGCTGGGTCTTAAATGGTCCATTGAGAGAAAGAGATAACAATAGCACTCAAACAGGAAGTTCAGTGGCTGCTGTTAATAGGATCTCTGTAGGCAAATTGGAAGAAATGTTGACCAACCAGTACAATCACGATTTCAATGAAAAGATAGTGGAGGAAAGGGGGAAGGTCAAGAGAGGACCTCAGGTTTATGGAGATTATGGACCAGTCGGTATGTCTTCAGGATGGACATTACAGTCTGAAAATGCCATTTAGTAATGACCAGCTTACCTTACCCAATAACCGTGCAATGGTTAAGCAAAGACTGCTTGGATTGAAACAAAAGTTTGAGAAAAATGAAACCTTTTACAGGGAATAGACCAGTGTCCTCAATGATGTAATTGAAAAGGGTTATGCCGAGAGGGTGCCCCAAAGCCAGCTGGATGGTAGAGCTGGAAAGGTCTGGTATCTTCCCCATCATGGTGTAGCGCATCCAAGGAAAGGTACCTTGAGAGTTGTGTTCAACTGTGGAGCAGAATACCAGGGAACTTCGCTGAATAGTCAGCTTTTACAAGGTCCAAACCTCACAAGTTCTCTGTTAGGGGTAGTCACTAGATTTAGAGAAGAGCCCATAGCATTAATGGGTGATATACAGTCGATGTTTCATCAGGTAAAGGTGGCTGAGGAAGATAGAGATTTCCTGCGTTTCCTGTGGTGGGACGGGGGCAATATGGACAAAATGGCCGAGTACAGAATGGTGGTTCATTTATTTGGTGCCATCTCATCTCCAAGTTGCGCCAGTTATGCCCTCAGGAAGACTGCAAAGAATAATTCCATTTGCTTCTCTGCAGATGTGGTGGAGACAGTTTATTAAAACTTCTATGTAGATGGCTGCCTGAAGAGCCTGTCTACAGTGGAAGCGGCAGTGGTCATGAGTCAAGCTCTCAGTGACCTTTGCCAACTAGGGGGTTTTACTCTGACCAAGTGGACCAGCAATAGTCGGGCTGTGTTGCAGACTATTGCTGAGAAAGACCGGGCTAAGGATCTGAGTGAACTGGACCTTGATCGAGATGAACTCCCGGTTGAACGGGCCCTCGGGCTACAATGGTGCGTGGAGAAAGATATGTTCAAGTTCAAGATGATTCTGAAGGACCAGCCTTATACTAGGTGGGGAAGGTGGTTGCAGGATTTGGAATGTATGGCATCTTCCAGGTGAGGAGATGTATTAAGCCCAAAGACTTTGGATGCCCAACGCAATCACAGTTGCATCATTTTTCAGATGCTAGCCAAGATGGATATGGTACTGTGACCTACATCAGGATGAAAAATAAGGAGGGCAAAATCCAAGTCTCTTTCCTGCTTGGTAAGGCCAGAGTCACCCCCCTAAAGCCAGTAACCATTCCTCGTTTAGAGTTGACAGCTGCGGTGCTCGCAGTTCGTGTAGATCAGATGTTGAGAGCGGAGCTGCAGTTTCCCTTGGATGAATCAGTATTTTGGACAGATAGTACATCTGTATTGAGGTACATCCAGAATCAAGATAAACATTTCCACACATTAGTCACAAACAGAGTATCCAACATTAGAGACGCAACTAAGGTCTCTCAGTGGAGATATGTCAATACCAAGGACAACCCAGCTGATGATGCTTCCAGGGGGATGAAAGCAAGTGATTTGCTGAATGGTGGAAGATGGATTGAAGGCCCAAAATTTCTCTTCAAGCCAGAAAAAGATGGGCCAGCAAAAACAACAGAGTCGGCTATACCAGGTGATGATCCTGAAGTGAGGAGAAATGTCGCTGTGAATGCAACAGTCATTGAAAGCCCAAATGCGAAGGATCGGCTTATATCCTACTTCTCAGATTGGAGGAAACTCAAGGTAGCAGTTGGGTGGTTCCTCCGTCTGAGGGGTATTCTTCTGGGTCTGAAACAAAGAAGGAAGGAGTTAAAGGACGCAGGTTGTTCAGTTAACCATGTTCGGTTAGAGATGGAAAGATTTAAAGAAAGTACGAGGTCAAACCTTATTACCAGAGGAACTTCTGAAAGCAGAAATTTCCATCATTTGCTACAGCCAACGACAAAGATTTGAGGAAGAGATAGCAGCATTGTCTGCTGGGAAGGCTGTGGCAAGAGGCAGTATCGTTTACAAACTAGACCCATTTCTGGAAGATGGGCTATTGAGGGTTGGTGGTCGTTTGAGCAGGGCAGAATTGCCGGAGGAAATAAAACATCCTTTTCTCCTGTCAAAAGATCAGTAAGGGCCATTCATCAACAGACAGGTCACAGTGGGAGGAGTCAAATATTGTCTACGTTGCGCAGAAAGTTTTGGATTACTAATGCCAACTCAGCTGTGATAAAGCTTATTTCCCAGTGTTGCATTTGTCGATGTTATAACGACAGGATAGGAGAGCAGAAAATGGCAGATTTGCCGAAGGAAAGAGTTCTACCTGATGTCCCACCATTTACGAACGTCAGAGTTGATTATTTCGGACCCATCGAAGTGAAAAGAGGACGAAGTCGTTGCAAACGCTACGGTGTAATCTTCACATGCCGTGCAAGTAGAGCCGTGCATTTAGAAGTGGCATCATCATTGGATACTGATGCATGTATTAATGCCGTACGAAGATTCGTTAGTCGAAGAGGCCAAGTTTCCAGTATGCGTACAGAGGGCATTGAATGGCATTTTAATCCACCTGCTGCATCACATCATAGTGGAGTATGGGAGCATGTTATACGCACGGTGAGGAAAGTTCTTTCTTCTGTTCTTCATCTACAAACTTTAGATGATGATGGACTCCATAAAGTGCTATGTGAAGCAGAGGCCATATTAAACAATCATCCAATCACTAAACTCTCTGACGATCCCAATGATCTAGAACCACTCACGCCAAACCATTTTCTTCTGATGAAAGGCAAACCAGTTATGGCCCCCGGACTCTTTAATAAGGAGGATCTTTACTCAAGAAGGCAGTGGAGACAGATTCAGTACATTGCTGATCTTTTCTGGAAAAGATGGACTCAGGAGTACTTGCCACTGCTCCAAGAGCGGCAAAAATGTAACCAGAAACAGAGAAGTTTTGTTCCTGGAGATATTGTGATGGTGGTGGATACTACAGCTCCTCAAGGAACCTGGCTGTTGGGCAGAGTCTTGAAAACATTCCCTGATAAACGAGGATCTGTCCGTTCTGTGCAGCTCCAGACAAAGACAAATATACTAGAAAGACCAGTGACGAAGCTTTGTCTGTTGCAGGAAGCCACAAAGGATTAAGGTTGTGGTATTTCAATATGATGTTGGCTGGTTCATATTCAGATGTAATTTGATGTAATGTATGATGTAAATCATGTATGATGTGTCTAGATGGCTCTATGAAATATTTGGAATGTAATTGTTATGCCAGGCCATTAACAATTAGGGGCCGGTGTGTAAGAGCCATTTCTTGTATTTTACTTTGATTTACATCATTTGCTTGTAGTTGAGTGTCTGCATACTAGGGGGCGGTACAAGGTGACAGGTTCAATAAGTTTGTGAATAATGACAATCAGGTGTGCTGTTGGCCAGGAGTAAGCACACAGTTTTTTGACCGTCACCGTGGTTTTAGGTTGTGGGTGGCCAGCAATTGGGCCTTTCTTTAGTTGCACACAATTGATCGTGTTGAACCATTATATGCTTATTTGTTATGGACAGCATTGCGAAATAAAATGAGATGAGCTTCATTTCAAGGATTTGTGGATGGCACTCATTTTTTAACTAACAGAGACACATCAAGCAAGCAATCACGCCGGCATAGCAGCCCCTCGGTAGTGGCCTGTAAAGTGGTGAATCAAGTCACTACAAAGGGAACTGAAAACTACAAAAAAAAAGTAATAGTAGAAAAACCACTGAGACTGGAAAACACAGGGGTTACAGGAACGGACACTAATGAAAGACAAGAGGGGAGAGTGACTGTAAATACACAAAAGGGCAGTTAGGGGAAGTGGAGACAACTTGGGGGGTGTGGTGGAATTTACCTTTCCAAATAAAAATATCACAAAGAGCCAAGATTTTAACAGTTTTAATACAAAAATCATTTACACGCGAGTCGGAGTAAGAGTCACAAGTCAAGTCAAAAGTATTCTGTTTGGCCAAACAGGGACAGAGTTCTTACTGCTGAACACCAACAGAAGTCTGACAACTAAACTCTACAGACAGGCAGTTCTTATAGCAAGATAAGTGGGACGCACATACACAAACAGTTTGTGTATGTGCGCTTGCATAAGCGCACATACAGGGGTTGGACAATGAAACTGAAACACCTAGTTTTAGACCACAACAGTTTATTAGTATGGTGTAGGGCGGGGGTGTCCAAATTTTTTGGACAAAGGGCCACACATGGAAAAATATACAAAAGGCCGGGCTGCTTAGTTCAGCACAAATTTTATATATCACAAGTTATTAAACCAAACAAATGTGAATAATCATTGACATTCAGTGGATCACAGTTTTTTATGAATGATTTTTCATTTATTCTGCTGCTTTACAGGTCTTTTCACTGTTGGCAGCCTCACATTGCTTCTTACTCGGGATCATGATTCCCTCTTCACACCCCTGTATAAAAATGGGGAAATATAAGGGGGAAAGAGGAAGGGTATATGTGAGCTTGTTATGCAAGTATGTATTTGGGCTTGTTAACAGATTTATGTTTGTTGCAAAATGTTATCAACTTAAATTGACTGAATTTATAAATTAATTACTTATTTACACGATTGCATAATAATGTGTATTTTTACCTTACCTAAAATGGTAACAATGCTGCACTCAGTGGGAGCAGTGATGCTGTGCTTTGGACTGAAGGATGGCTGGCAGATCAGGAGTAAGTTTGGTGGTTGAGATGTGGAGGACATCACAGAGATGGCTGTCAGTCATTTTGGTTCTCAGTCTGCTTTTGTTCAGAGTTAATAATGAAAATGTTTGCTCACATATGTATGTGGAGCCAAACAGACTCATCATTCTTTTTCCAAGGCGTCTCATCAGAGGAAACTTGTCCTTTTCCACGCTCCGATAGAAGTCAGGTAGGGACAAAAGCTGGTGTTGATTTCTCAGAGAATCATCACACTGCATATCAATAAGTTCTAATTGCAGACTCTCTTCCACTTCCTCTGCATCCACCAGGAAGGGAGTCGAGAACAGCTTGATTTGTTTTTCAATATTAGAGAAATCTTGGAAGTGCTGACTGAATTCTGTCATGAGAGATGTGATAACAGACAAATATTTCCCTTTCTTAAGAGAAAGGTTGGCCTTTGGAAAAGCACTCTTGATTTCGGACAGCGTGGGGAAGTGCGCAAAATTAAAGTTGCGTAACTGTGCCTCAAAGAGACGGAGTTTCACGCAGAATGCCTTCATCTGCGTATAAAGTTGTGGTACAAGCTGGTCTTTGCCTTGTAGGCTCTTGTTAAGTGAGTTAAGATGATCGGTAAGATCAACTAAAAATGCTAGGTCGGCCAACCATAAAGGGTCACTCAGCTCATGAAGCGGGCGGTCCTTTTCTTTCAAAAACTGGTCAGTTTCCGACCTCAGGGCATAAAACCGCTGCAGCACGGAGCCGCGACTTAGCCAGCGCACATCACAATGGTACAGTAGGTCTCCGTATTCAGCATTAATGTCTGATAAGAACGCTTGAAATTCTCTGTGGTACAGCCCTAGTGCTTGAATTACGTTTACTGTTTTCACAACAGTGTTCATCACATCGTCAAGCTGGACTGTCTTAGAGCAGAGGGCTTCTAAAATTAGAAACATCCTTTCTCAGAGTGATGCTGAAAAGCTCATTCATGCATTTATTACTTCTAGGCTGGATTATTGTAATTCATTATTATCAGGCTGTCCTAAAAGCTCCCTGAAAAGCCTTCAGCTGATCCAAAATGCTGCAGCTAGAGTACTGACAGGGACTAGAAAGAGAGAGCATATTTCTCCCATATTGGCTTCTCTTCATTGGCTCCCTGTTAAATCTAGAATAGAATTTAAAATTCTTCTCCTCACATACAAGGTCTTGAATAATCAGGCACCATCTTATCTCAAAGACCTCATAGTACCATATCACCCCAACAGAGCACTTCGCTCTCAGACTGCTGGCTTACTTGTGGTTCCTAGGATACTTAAGAGTAGAATGGGAGGCAGAGCCTTCAGCTTTCAGGCGCCTCTTCTGTGGAACCAGCTTCCAGCTTGGATTCGGGAGACAGACACCCTCTCTATTTTTAAGATTAGGCTTAAAACTTTCCTTTATGATCAAGCTTATAGTTAGGGCTGGATCAGGTGACCCTGAACCATCCCTTAGTTATGCTGCTATAGGCCTAGTCTGCTGGGGGGTTCACATAATGCACTGTTTCTCATTCACCTTATTTACTTTGTTTATACTCCACTCTGCATTTAATCATTAATTGATATTAATCTCTGGCTCTCTTCCACAGCATGTCTTTCTCTCCCCTCAGCCCAACCGGTCGCGGCAGATGACTGCCCCTCCCTGAGCCTGGTTCTTCTGGAGGTTTCTTCCTGTTAAAAGGGAGTTTTTCCTTTCCACTGTCGCCAAGTGCTGCTCATAGGGGGTCGTTTTGACTGTTGGGTTTTCTCTGTATTATTGTAGGGTCTTTACCCACAATACAAAGCGCCTTGAGGCGACAGTTTGTTGTGATTTGGCGCTATATAAATAAAATTGAATTGAATTGAATTGAATTCTTGGTGAATGATACAATGCATTTTCACAGCCTCACCTCCACTCTCTTTAACCTTGGCGCACACCATAGAGGCCATTCCTTTGTGCTCTCCGGTCATAGCTGGGGCTCCATCCGTTGTAACTCCACACAGCTTGTCCCATTTAAGTCCCATGTTGTCAATTGCATCTGATACCACTTCAAAAATGTCCTTACCCGTCGTTGTGCCCTTTAGATTTCTAAGATCATGCAGCTCCTCCGTGATGCAAAAAATGTCCTGGTTCAGTTAGAGCTCAGTCGTCCTCATCATGAACCAGGACATTTATTGGTCGATTCGAGGATCAAACACCTGTTGTGAATTTTGCTGTTAAGCTCCTCATTAGAGAACAGCAACTTGTGCAAAAAGTTCTGAAACATTTAACAGTTGGACATGTGCATTCAAAAGCTTAGAGAAGGTCACATTAAGTTCACCTGTAAAGGTTTGAATGCATTTTAGGCTCGTCCTAAAATTTCACCCAAAAGACAAATATCCCTAACTTTTTGTGAGTAGTGTATATGTTTGGTTAGCCTATGCTTTGAGCTGATCTTTGCAAAATATAAAGTACAAGGTTCAAGAAAACAATAATTCTGCATATGCTAAGTAAGTCAAAGTTCAATTACATTTTTTCTATCACAGTGGGGCACAGGTGAACTAAATCACAGCAGATGAGACAAAGAAAGGAAAACTCAAGCAATGGCACAAGGAACAAAAAAACCCTAAACAAAACAGGAAGTGAGATAACTGAACAGGGAAATCACAGACACATGAATGAATTAAATACATGGGACTTGACAGAAGAGGATCAAACACAGAGGGAGGAATAAAACTAAAGCAGCCAGGAACTAGGAATAGAACTAAACACACATGCAGAAGAACACATGTAAATGCAAATGCTAAACAAACCAGGAATCAAGTAGATAATTACAAAAAAAACAAAACTTTAAAGTAAAAAACCTCAAAACTCTGAGTGAACTGACCCAGGATTGTTGAAGGTTTGCAAATAATTTCTAATTTATAAATGCAAACAAATTACTGACATGCTGCCCTCACTCTGAATGAGTTTGTCAATGAGCACAACTTGAGGGGCCTCAACTCAACTGACTGCCAAACACTGGTTGTATTCTGGATATATTCCTACAGAATAGGAAGGTTAGTGAGCGCAAATGTAATAGTTAATATGAATTTCTGTTAAATGTAAATATCTATCTATGCAGTCAGCAACTGTTTTAACAGTTTATCACAGTTAATTGCTGCATTATCAGAAACAGATTAAATGTAATTGCCAACCTGACCCCATTGTCATATCAGACAATGGAGTTTCCCATAAATTCAAGTAAATCCAGAATCAGGCTCAGATCCACATGGTGTTCAGTTTGGCATTAGTTCTTGGCCCTTCACAACTCCATCCATCCAGCCATCCTCTTATGCTTATCCTGTTCAGGGTCATGAGGTGGGGCTGGAGTCTGTCCCGGCTGTCACAGAGTGAGAGGCAGGGTACACACTGTACAGGTTGCCAGCCTGTCGCAGGGCCAACACAGAGAGACAGACAACCACTCCCACTCACATTCACACAACTGTGTACCAAATATCAGATTAATCTGATTTTTTTTTTTTTTTGCCCTATGTGAAGTCTAGGGTATAATTGACTGTTTTTGGCTACGTTCACACTGCAGCCTGAAGTGACCCAAATCCGATTTTGTTGCCCTTATGCAACTTGTATCTGATATTTTCATGACAGCCTGAACAACACAGATCCGATTTTCACAAATGCGACCCAGGCCACTTGGATATGTGGTCCTGAATCCGATACTTATCTGATCTTTTCAAACGTGACCTGTGTCTGTACAACCAGGTTGCATTCACCCAAACTGCATGTCACTGATACTCGACAAACGTCGCTATTTTGCATCCTGGTCCACATTTACTTCCGCAAACACTAAGCATGCTCACTGTGTGTGACCTTATTGCGTCCTCTACTGTGCATGCAGGTCACTTTTGTAGTTTACACAGGAGATCACATACACTGTAAAAAAAATCCGTGAAAATACAGTACAATTTACTGTTTTTAAATGACGGAATTGTCCGTATTTATTTTTCACAGGCCTTTTTCCGTATTTTTTAAATCACACATTGCATTCTGGGAAATCGACAAGAAGCGGGAACATTTAAGACACAAAGCAGCCATCTTCTTCGACATTCAGAGTCGGATGTAGTTTTGCATGCTTTTCAGGTAGATATCATTTTAATTAAAAAATGACTATCTTAAAATGTTTTATTACAAATGCGCTATGTTGAAAACATTATTTTGTTGTAAGAATGGCCAGCCCGCGTCTGCCATTACCGAGAACAAAATTATAATTTGCAGAGTAATGTGGTGACTTAAGTCTAACATTATTTGTACTTCATTTTTAAAGTATGTTAGGTGTGGCTGTGTAATCGTCAGCTTTTATTTGACAAGGACTGGTATAAAGAAATGCTAACGGCAGATGTCTGTTTCCCCATATCTAATAGTCTACACCTTTGCTAAATACATGTCTGCCAGCTAATGAACTAGCGAGTATTATCAAGATATTTGGCCCGTAGCGGATTCCCATTTCTGACGATTTCACAGAAGAGTCAGAAGGAGCCTGTGACTTAAACTAAGTTTTTCTGTCTGCTAGTTACGTTCAACAATTGCATTTAGATTCGACTCTTTATTGCTAATCCCACTTTTATCGTCAGGCATACACGATCGTTTGACAGAGTTTGGTAAAATCTTGTAATGCAAATATAATATCTATATTTTGTGTTTTGTAACTCACTTTAGCTAATGTTGTAGTACAGAGTTGACCACTGCATTTGTGATTCTTATATATTTTATTCAAGGGATTACAAATGCTAACGTTAGCTTTGTTGACCAGCCATTCTGTAAAGGACTGCCTGCCTGGTGTGGAATGGTTTGTTTTAAACATGTACGAAAATGCGCATTCTTCGTGTCACTGTTTTAGGGTACTGTCAGAAAAAACTTTCAGCCCACGTGTGTGTTGGGAAGTGGGGGCTAATTAGTGCCAGTTTGCTAATTCAGGGACGGTGAACAGTTAGATAATATGCATGTAATATTCTGTGATAATGGTTGGTCCTACGGGTCATTGAATGCACCTGAATCTGATTGGACCACGTGACTTGATGCCGTATTGTGGCTTCCTCTAGTCTGTGTTACGATCATAGACGTATATGTCTGTGGTTACGATCCTCTGAAAGTAAAGCTGATCGCTATTTTGCCCCGCAAAACATAGTGTAAACAGGACCGTTGGGAGATGGTGTTTGCACATTGTCCGCGTTTAGTTTGAAACTAATCAAATTAATCAAATCAAATTGTTGCAGACCTAACTGACTTACTACTTTTGTTAATAAAACAGTTTCTTTAGTATGTGTGCTGTTTAACTTGGTTTGTCAATTATATATATATATATATATATATATATATATATATATATATATATATATATATATATATATATATATATATATATATATATATACTGTCAGAGATATATATATATATATATATATATGGATCTCTATATATATATATATCAGTCATCACTATATATATATATATATATATATATATATATATATATATATATATATATATATATATATATATATATATATATATATACATATACATATATATATATACATATATATATATATATATATATATATATATATATATATATATGGATCTCTCATATATATATATATATATATATATATATATATATGAGAGATCCATCCATTGAAAGTTTACCTGATATTTCTGTATGTATACCAGATATATTTGTCTTTAAAACAATGTTAGTGGGTTTCTGTAGTGCTTAGCAGGTCATTTAACGTATGTGGCATATTCTTGAAGACACATAAGTGAGCTGTTGTGATTACACATATGAAGTAAAGTTCGGTTTGCTTCTGTATCATAGTTAAATATTTTCAGCAGCATTGGTACTGCAGATATAGCTTACTCTTCATGTGAGCCATACCTTTGAGGGTGTGGTTGGCCAGCTCAGGCGTGGGTGAGAGGGAGGAGAACGTGAACCATTTGAATCTAGTAAATTATCTTTCAGCAGCTTTTATTCTTTTTTTATAGGACGGCTCTGATGTGTGGAGCAAGAGTCTTAAATGCTTTCTGCAGCGGAGAACAAGAGGAACTATGGAACGTGGTCATTTGAGCTTCCTTGCACTTAAAACTTTACCATCATTGTGAGCTCTGGTGTAAGTGAAAGAGGGGGGAGGAATCACTAACAATGCTTATCATAATTTGATTAAGAATTTTTTGTTATAGTAAATTGGGAATGATCACACTTTGCTGTTACTGTCTGCTTGGTTGCTGCCTTAGCTCTCCCACTAGCTTCTACTGAAATGTGGCAAGGTTAACTCAGAACAGGGCTGAATTAAATGGATCAGAACATAGATTGACTGATCTGATCCAGTTTTTGTGTCACAATCCTTAGGAAATTATGTTGACTTGCAATGTGTCCACCTTTCTGATCACACAGAGAAGCTCCTTGGCTTTCTAGTTCAAACAAGGCTATCAGATGAACTGACAAGAAAAGAAAAGGCCATCAAGGAATTTCTTGACTTAAACGGAATCGAGATGCATGAAAGGCCATTACCACTGGTTGCTGGGATTGCAAAATTCTTCAAGAAAAACCCTGACCATCTTTTGTACCAAAATGAGGTGGGTTTAAATTTTATTTCTTTCTTTTAATTTTATTTCTGAGAATAAAATGTCTTGTTTTTTGTTTTTGTTTTGTTTTGTTTTTTGTTGGTCTGGTTTAGTTTACTCAAGTGTAAGATACACTTTTGAATGTAATGGCCAAAATACCTTAAACTTAATGCAAAATTATGCTTACCTCCCAAATGCCCATTTTGAGGCATGAAAAAAACTTTCAACACCTTTGTTCTAAAATGACATGACACATGGTAGGAAACAAAGGGGAAAAGATTATTTGCTACTTAGTAAAATTATTTTACACTCCTTGCTGTTTTTTAAACTTGATCTTTCAGCATCTCTGAATTGTTGACTAATTGGAGGAGCCTGGCAGTAAAGAAATCTATAGAACATTCATTGTGTTTCTTTGTTTTATTTTACAACAACAGATTTCCAGAAGTCCTGGAGTGAGCATCCCGTGCATCCCCTGGATACTTGTCATGGGTTTGTAGCCTATATTACTCTTTGCCAACTGCCATAGCAGGAAAAATTAATGTCCAATTTTAGCCGACTAAACGGGGGAGGGGGGGGGGGGGGGGTGACTAAGGGATGATTCTAAAATTAAGACAATTACACCTTACTACTTACTTACTCACTTACTTACCTTACACCTTACTCAAAGTAATAAACGAAGCAATTACAATAGGGCCTTCGCACATTTCGTGCTCGGGCCCTAAATATATAATATATAATATTAGACCTAGTAAAAATATCAGGCCATGATTAACGCGGTTGTCTTTATTTTCTTTTTTTAATTTTTCTTTTTTTTTTTTTTTTTTTTTAGAGCAAACTCAGGGTTGCACCTCCATCTGGTGGCAGATGGCTGCATAACATTTAGCACAGCCCTGAATGGCACTGGGTGTTTGTCAAAATCTTAACAATTAATAAATAAGTAAACAACATACTGCATTTGGACATGACAATTATCTTTTGTGATACTGGTGTTTTTATGATTTAAGGAGACCAACGATTCAAGATAGCTGTCGATCAAGAAATTGTAAATGACCACATCAGTTCCCCCATCCTGGCCCTGGCCTACGCTTTTGCTTTATTTTATGTCTTGAACATAAAATACCCGAAGGGGATGTCACTCACTCTGGAATTCATCCAAAGGTAGGCACTTAAAATTTTGATGTTAAATGGAGGATTGTGATGTATTAATTTTTTCATACCTTTGAGACATTTCACTGGTGGCACCATATATGACACTGCAAGGCTGGCAGGTCCACAACTGACTCTTTGTTCTCTGAACTAATAAGAGCAGGCTCACACTAAGCACATCTGACAGACATTAAAGAGTCTCTAGACATCGTGGCAGATTTTTTTTTTTCCCCTACATTGTAAATTAATACTAAATTCATCCAAGCTATAAATAAATGCATATAGACTTCTTTTGTAAACAAAGTGTTAAACAAAGCAGAATATGTTTTAGATTTTTAGATTCTTTGAAGTAGGCACCTCTTGCTAAGATGACAGCTTCGCACATCTTGGCATTTTTCTCAGTCAGCATTATGAGGTATAGTCACCTGGAATGGCTTTCAGTTAACAGCTCACACCTCAAGAGTTAATTTCTTGGCTACCATAGCATTTTACAGTGACATGCCATCCTATCTGATTTGCCTCCACAATTACCTGATCTCAACCCCCCTGAGATGGTTTGGGATGAATTGGACCACAGATTGAAGGCAAAGCAGCCAATAAGTGCTCAGCACCTCTGAGAACTCCTTCAAGACTATTGGATGCCACGAGTGTGCAAAGCTATAATCAAAGCAAAAGGTTACTACTTTGAAGAATCTAAACTCTAAAACATATTTTGGTTTGTTTAACACTTTGAAGTTTACTGCGTGATTCCTTATGTGTTCCTTCATAGTCTGGATGAGTTCAATATTAATTCACAATGTAGAAAAAAACACTGAATGAGAATGTGTGTTCAAACTTTTGACTGTTACTGTATAACTTGAACTTTTATGCTGTGTGATAACAGAGTGGATCAAGGTGATTAGAATTTCTCTTTGCTTTCCTCCTGTTTTGTGAGATAAATAATACTGAACACGCTGGCACCTTTTTTTTTTTTTTTTTTAATTCTTCAGTCCACTGGGTTAAAATGGAGGCTCTGCCTCTTATTCACTCATCATGGTAATGCGTGGTATTGGAGCTCTATTGCTGGTGGCTTTCTTTATCTACTCACATGCCTTTATCTCAAGGTGAACACAGTCTGAGTTGATTGAACTTTCTCTCATCTGCCTTTTATAGCAAATTCAGTTAATAAACTCAGGCTATTTTTTAACTCAGTTTGTTGAACTTGTTTCCTGGAATTGGGCAGGAGATGCATGAGTTCAGGTCTAGCATTTCCAATTTGGCTTAGCTTTATTTTGTATTTTTAACAATATATCCATTTACCAGTATTGCAGTTAAAAAACAAAACCATGCATACGCGCACATAGGTCTCTCTTGCAAACGAGACACTGAGTCTCAGTAGGACTACCTGTATAAATAAAGGTTAAATAAAAAAAATAAATAAATAACAAGAGTGCACCAAATGTGGAAGACCTTTGAATTGCATGTATGTCAATGTGGAGCACTTTGGTGGGATCTTCCCTTTTATCTTAATGAATAATTCCCAAATATACTCCCAAGTCTCTAGATCACTTTTGATATATTTGTTTTCCTTCAGTCTCATCTCATTCTACACATTACTCTGTAGTTGTCATTCACTTGTTTAACAAAAAATATTATATATTCCACAGAGTGTTCCTGGGAATAAATCCTGAACGAGGGTCAAAGGCTGAGATGAAAGGGAAAAAGCAGCCACACATTCCACCAAGACTGCTCAAGTTCCTGACTGAACTCAACAACTTTGAAAATCCCTGGAAAATTTGAAATGAAACTGGATATCAAAATGGAACTCTTTGGGCTGCTTTTAGTAGCTTCTTCAAATGGACAAAGGTTCACTTACATACACATGGACAGCTTCCCTGCACTTTTCCTTTAAAACTCCAGTTTTATCAATAGCAAGCATGACTATTTGGACAACTTTTTTACATAGAGTACAAAATGGAATCCAGTAATTTTGCAGAAGCATGCCAATTGATATTGTTTTTGCTTGAAGTTTAAAGGGTTGTTTCCATTTTCTATTTTGTATGTGTGGTGGTTAACATTTTAGAAAGTAGCACTTTAATGTTGATTTGTTCATTGTTGCAAATGAATTAACATTTCAAATGTTTGTTAATCTGTTTAAATAAGTCACTGATTGGACTTTTATCAGTAGCAGGGCCTTGATCACAGTAGATTTTATGCAGTTTACAGAAATAATTTCCCATTTCAGTTATTTATTCATGTTACTGGGGAAGAAAGAAATAACAATGCTAGCCTGGTTTTGTCGTAGTATAGTTTTAGTAGTATAGAATTTGTATAACAAATTCTGTTTCTGGAGTATTATACAGCTCTAACAGCTCTGTTTATTGTTTAATGGATATGCATCTTTGTATAATGTTCTTTTAAACAAAACTCTTGCTTACAGTGTTTTATCCAGTTACCTTTGTTAAAGGAAAGAATAGCAATTAAAGGCATTTATGAATACATTGGTGTTACAAAAGGAAAAATAAATTTGTTCAATTTATGTTTACATAATGGTTATTAGTCTTTTGTTTATGTTGCTTTATTGGCACTTTTTTAAATCCTCACGCCTATCTGTATTTTAGCATAATGGTGCAGGTTCAGTTAACAGAATTTTCAGTTGTAAAGACATTTTCAGAACATTTAGCAAATTGCCAGTTAAGGTTAGAGAATATCTGTAAATTTACTGAATGATTTGTGGTGGAATTAACAGAAGTGTCCATAAAATGGTACAGAAAATGTACTGTAAATTTACAGAATTATCCATATTGAATTAACAGAAATGTCTGTGAGTGGTACGGAAAAGGTACTGTAAATTTACGGAATTATCAGTATTAAATTAACAGAAATATCCGTGAATGATATGGAAAAGGTACTGTAAATTTACGGAATTATCTGTATTTCAGTTAACGGAAATGACCGTAAAAAAACAGGACAATGTCCTGGCAGAAAATTACCAGGACATTGTCCTGTTTTTTTACGGAATTTTTTTTTACTGTGTACAAGTCGCATATATTTGGAAATGTGAACAACCATGCCAGGCCTGGTCCTAGCCCACTGTGACTGGGTGGGCAGACTGAAAATGTAGGTGGGCAAGTATAAAAATAGACACAAAATATTAGGATATATTCATTTGTCTTTTGGAGTTGAATACGCCCTAGTAGACACAAAGATATACATATATACCTTTTACATTTATCTGGGCTTAGGACATCACAGAAAGTACACAGATTTGTGACCTTCAGGAATATATACATGTTTTTTTTTTTTATTCTTTTTTTTTCTTTTTATTATACAAGAGAACAGCAACTGCCAAAATGCAAAATGTGAAAAACTACAGAATCAGTCTTCTGTTTTTTTGGGCATACTTTGGGAAAAATTCATTCATGTCTAATTGGTTTGTGATAGACTTTTCATGGGCCAAAATTACTAAATCTCTTTTTCTCTTGTGAAGCATGGTGTGGCAGAAAGGGCTTAGGACTCTTGATAGTGTGGAGAAGGAACTCTCACAGGATGCAGAAGACATGCCAATTACATGTGCTGTGACATAGAGTTTAAGGAGTTCAGGAAAAGCATCCTTGTATTCCTGCAGGTTGAAACACAGAGTGGACAGGTCTTTTTTCATTTGGGTACTTCTTAAGCAGCAGCGGTTTTGCCACAGGTATTTCATTTTTGAGACCTTCAATCTCTGTAGATCCAGCAAGACTGTGTAGAGGGAGCAAAAGTGTGGGGTCAAGATAGTTGGCTGACTGGGGCAGGAGACATGAGATGGCATTCATCAGGTCTTTATTTTTTTGAGAAAATCTGTTCTCTAGTTCTGAAATGGCCCTGTCGAATATGTTGAGAGATGCTCTTTTATTAAGCAATACCCGCTGTCGCTTGGCAGGAGGAGCATCGTCAAAGTCCTGAGCCCGTTCTGTGGAGCATTCTGTCCTAAGTTGTTTTAAGCCCTCCAGACAAGACCCAACAACAGTACATGCAGCAGACATATCAGTCGAGTGGGACTGCAGCATTGTGTTTGCAGGTTTTATAAGGACAAGTACTCTCTCCAAAAAGTTTCCAACTTTAAAGAAGTGATGCCTTTTAATTTGTGTAAGCAGGCCTGATGCTTCTGTGCACAAATGAGTACTAATATTGTCATCTTCTGAGATTTCCTTTAGAATTTTCAGTACATGCTCCTTGTTGTCAGTTAAACATTTTGTCACATCATAATGACTAGTCCATCTGATTTCCAAAAGCTTTTTCAGACATGGGGCATTATAATTTTGACACACAAAGTGGTGTCGAAAGAAACTGTAAAGAGACAGTTCTCTTTACAGTTTCTTTCGACACCACAATTCCTTGAAAGATCAAAGAATTTCTTTGCACATGGCTCACTCTGCATTGCATGTACTACAGCTAGGTGTAGCCGGTGGTTGTAGCAGTGAATATAGGAGATGTATTTACCAGTTTTGCTCTGAATTAATGCATGTACATCACCTTTTACTCCACTCATCACTGATGCTCCATCACAACATTGACTCACAATGTGCTCTCCACTGAATCCAACATCTGCAAGATACCTCAGTATTTCTGTGGACATGTATTCAGCATCTAATTGAGGCAAGTCCACCAAGTCAATTAGATGTTCTTCTGGGGCCAATTTACACACAAATCTGATAATGATGGACAGATTTTCAACATTACATCTACCCCTGGTACCATCACATTTTAGACAAAACCCACTGGAATCTGCATTTTTATATCTGTTTTGTATCTCTTCGATTACCATGTTTGCCAATGTCTCAATAATTTCATTCTGTATGTCTTTGGATGTGTATTTTGCATTTAGGGGGATGTTTTTGGTAATTTCAGCCAACTTAGCTCAGTTGTAGCACTGAGCTCTAGCTTGTTAATGCAGATAAATTTGATCACATCACCAATGCTTTTAACATAGTACCGTTTTTTTTCAACCTGTTTTTTACCCACTAGCATAGAAGCAATGGTTGTTCCCTTTGCTCCTCTGTGCTGCCGCTCAGCCCATGTTCCAGCAGCCAGCACATGACTGTGGCTGGATGCTTGATTTTGCAAGCCCCTCCCGCTTTCCAGAGCTGCTTTCCAGTTGTTAAACCCCTGCAAAGTAAAGACTATGTCCCTCTCGTGAAACATGTGTCCCGAGCCACAGAGTATTCCAGCCAAGGTCTAGTGTGGTACCACGCCGGGTCGAATGAGCGGAATGTATTGGCGAAGGCACGTTTTGGATAGTTAGCTAGCACTGGCTGTGTGGGCACAGTGCTATTCAGCTCAGCAATGGTAGGACCTGGCGCTGAAATGGCCAGAGGAAAGACCTGCTTTGGGTCTGGGGATGTGGCTAGAGTAGGACTAGCATTAGGGGTGCTTGTGTTATTACATGCATAGAAACTAGTCGGCAGATTGATTGCTGATCGGACAGAGGAGGAGACGGAGCAGGTAACCCGCTCAGGGGGAGACATTTCAGCACGGGCAGCAGCGGGAGCTGTTGGGGATACTCCAGGGCTAGACTTACTGATAGGCTTAAAGAAGCGATACATGCTCATGGTAAAAAGAAGTAAAAGTATTAACACGGAAACTAGAGTGTGACCCAGATAAAGGAATAGCACTAAACGAGAGCTGTTCAGTTGAACCTGCGTGCAGTGCAGAATCAGAGTGTGAGAAAGTGTCAAAATGTGGAAAATAAAAACTATTTTAGGCGTACCTTGATGGGAGGACCTTTCGCTGCCCGCAGGTTTTGATTGGGTGGGCAAGAATCAAGGGCTGAGCCCACCCTTGTCCTATGCTACTGCCGGCCCCGGACCACGCAGAAAAAAATTGAATTTCACAAAAAATTGGAATTAAGCATTATGGCCTGCAGTGTGAACGCATTTCACCATAAAAACTGTTTACCTTGCCTTCTTTTATTTTTTATTTTCAGCTCAACCTCACGTGTGTGAATGTGCAGTTATTTTTTCATTTTGACATACTGTATTAACACAGACCTAAAATCACACAAAAAACAAAAACCTTTTTTTTTGCTGTGAAAACCACAAACATGTTTAACAAACTATTTTTATGCAGTACCAATCAAAAGGTTGGACAGACTTACACATTCATATATACAGCTATCACCCCAATCAGACTGCTCTCCAGCCCGCATCTACTAATACCTGTTCACCAGATTCCACGTGTGAGTGAAACTGACTTTTTCCTTTGTGTTTTCTCCGAGCCACAAAAACTAAAAGGGACTTTTGTCCCTGAGTATTAAGACTGTGAATTTTGTTTCTGAGCTGGCCAAAGATAAAATAATGTCTGGTGTTTCTGCCAATAGCAGAAATTAATTATGTGTTTCAAAACTGGCAAGTCCTGAAACTATGTTGTTTTTCTGAGCTGGTGAAAAGCATTATGAATTATGACCGACTGCTTTCAGAGCCAGTCATTATTAATTCTGAGTGTGATGTTTTTGAACCAGTTAACACTGAATGTGTTATCTCTGAGCCAGCCACTGCTAACATGGAATGTGGTGTTTCTAAGCCAACCATTAATGATGTAGAACATTTAGTTTCTGTGCCAGTATATAATAGAACTATGTTTGGTATTTTTTAGTCTTTTAGATCGGAACCTGGGCAAAGGTGGTGTTTCACAGCCTGCTCAATAGTTTATGGTGCTCTTCCATCAGAAACTGTTGCCCCACTCTTGGCCTCTCCAGAGACTGTTGTTGGGGTTTTATTTTTTACCCAAAGAATTAAATGACAAATGGACAAATGTTTAAAAGTAAACTCCAGTAAGTTAATTAATAAACAGTGGATCAACCAAATAATAAACAATTAAATAATATATTAGACAGAGAGCAACAGATTAGAAAATGCCTGACTAACTTCTCAGTCTCAGTGCATCTTATCTTGGAGGTTCGGCCACAGTACATGCAATTAAAACATCACCAACGTCACCATGTCCTGTTATTAATCTGTACAAGATTGCTCTGTATGACAAATTGAAACATTAGGAGAGAGGATGTGCTTTTTGGCTTTATCGCTGATGAGAGAAATCTGGGTCATGAAAAACCAGCTTGGACAAGACCAAATGACGAAGGCCAACTCACAGCACCCAGAATCTGTTTACATGTAGATAGTGGCAGTATAAAGATGTTATGGTTAGAAAGGAACACGAGCTTAAGGAGGGAGAGAGACAGCGCGCACACAGGCCTGTCTCTTCCCCTGAGTCCCCCACATGCGTGTGTGAAATCTCCTGATTCTTTAATATATTAAATGTCTTACTTTTTTAATTAAAGTGTTTCAGATGTCTTCCTTCACAATTAATTTGCCTCCTTATGCCTTGGGCAGCTGAAAGGCTAATGAGTCCTGCACAGCCCAAATCTCTGTGAGTCCTGCCAAGCAGCCCTGTTTGTCTAAGGAGACAACAGGTCCTGCTGAGCAGCCTCCGCCTGAACCTGAGCCTGAGGGACCTGAGCTGCCTGAACCCGAGTCTAAAATAAATAGATAAAAGGAGATAAAATTCAAAGATAAAATTTAGAGATTTAAAAATACCTCTCAGGACATTCACACATCAATTAAAATAGACCATGAATGTCAACATTAAATTCTACAGTAAAGTTTACATGAAAGCCCCACAGTTCAAATGTGTCTCTTAAATTGATTTACAATTTGAAAAAGTAGATGATGTATAAAATGGCTGTAATAACTGAATATGCAATACTGCAATACTTTTCTTAAACCCCTTGAATTAAAGCTGACTTTAATGACAAGCTACACTTGTGTCATGTTGTTTGACTAAAAATCCACTGTGGTGGTGTACAGAGGCTACAAAAATGGAGTCATCCAAACATTTACGGAACTGACACTACATAAATTGATAAGACCAAGGGAGAATTGAATGACAGGATGTAGACCAATGATAAGTTTTGTTTTAGATGTGTTCTGTAAAATTAATTAAATAATTAATAAAATATCACCTATTATCTATGGTGGCTCATGCAAGACATTAAGCACACCCATATTTATTCTCCCATGATCCCATTCCATTTTATCTGCATTTCTTATGCTGGGCTGCAGTTCTGGCAGTATTGCTTTAAACAAGACTTCCCTAATAAAATGAAAAGACAGTGATTTAACCAAACATTGTTATTTATTATCATAAAAAGTAACACAATCCCCATTAGGCATTACATACACTACAACAACAGTAACACCAGTACAACACATCAAAGGGACTTTTGGATATTATAGACATTTTTCTTTTTTTTTTAAAAAAAATCCCTCTTTTTATTGTTTAAATTGTTTGACAGATGAACATAATTTACAAGTATGACATACTGTCACCATTAGAAACACTGTTATTGTTGAGAATCTCCAGTTTTAAAAACCACCGCTAATGTTAAGGGAAGACATTTCATGGACTGTCATTGTAGAAAAGGACTGTTGTGACTGTGTTGGGGGAGACATGAGGTTGATGTAAGGCGACTGGGAGACAATAGTATGGAGGCTTGGGGTAGGGAGCAGTGTAAACATTAGAGATGAGAGATGTAACACGTTTCCCCCCAGGCAGACAACAAAGTCCTATTTTACTGGTGGAACAAAGAATTAAAGAACCCCATTGCTGTGGAACAAGAGCTAAAACCCCTAAAATGTGGTAAAATAGATGCAGAGAGATTAATTTCCACTATTAAATTCAACCCAACTGTAATGGCAAGCCCAAGATTTGATGTACAATAGAGACTAAAAATACTTTATCTGCAAAATTCACTCCCAAGGGTAAAGGTGGAGCAGTGACAAGACCTTGACTTATAGAATCTAAACTTATTCCTGTCTTTCTATAATCATAGAATAGGGAATAAGGCTTACTACAGGGGTACAAATGACCTAACCAACCCTTCCTGTAAAGGTATAATTGGGACTAAAAACCTACTGTAAATGTAATAAGGACAACTACCTACTCTGGAAAAGAGCAGAGACAAGAACCTTATTACATATAAAGAAAGGATGTTTAATAGATTCACTGAATACTGATGAAAGGGGACTAAAACTGTTACTAGAAACCTTAGGCCTGATATACTAAGTGCTATAATCCTAGAATACTTGAAGAACAGAGTGTTGAATTTGAACAGTTTTCAGTTACTTTTTTTTTTTTTTTTAATTCCTCTTGTATTTCAGTCCATGGCATCCCTGAGGACTATGACCCATGAACTGCAGTGGGACAGAATGAAAATTGTTGTTTAGCATTCTTTCTGTAATTTTCAAAGAGCAATATGTCAATTGGACAACGAGTAGAATGGAGATGTGAGCTTCTGTAATTTTTTGTGGAGCACTATGAATGTCTTTAACAAGAGCTTTTCTAAAAGTGCTACTCAGCACTCAATGTTCTTTTGCAACATGTCATGGGAAACAGTGATTCCAGCACTTCAATGTACGTGGTTGGACAATATATTTATCTAAAAGTCAATTGCAATACAACATAATCAGAACCTGGTTTTAGCTTTTATTCCACACTATTTGTAAATTGAATATTCTGTATATACACAGTCAGTAGGTTTAAATTTTACTGTACTGTTAACCTGCTTTTGGACGGCACTTAATGCATGTGTTTGTAAGACATTCACAGGCTAAAGGCTAATGACAGTGAAATATTAGAAAGGATAGACTGTCTTTTTGCTTCTATGGAGGTAGTTGGTATAAGTAGAGAGGAACTTACAGGATGGCAACAATGGAATCAGTCAAATGGATAAGGGGAATTCACTGCTCTATAGGACTAGAGAATTTTGGGAAGTTGATAAATTCACATCATCTCAAGCATGATTTATAATATGCTCAACACTTTTCAAATGCAGGTTTTATTTAAATATCAGGTAATGCTTTCTTTTAAGGCCTGCCCTTAGGCCATAACTATCCTGTAAGTAAATTTTAGTTATGTGGAATTCCGCCTGAATTATTTTTAATTCCGCCGTAATTATTTTTGAATTCTGCCCTAATTATTTTTACTACGGCTGAATTAAAAATAATTACAGCAGAATTAAAAATAATTACGGCGGAATTCCACATAACTAAAATTTACTTACAGGATAGTTATGGCCTAAGGGCGGGCCTTAAAAGAAAGCGTTACCAAATATCACTGTGCCATATTCATTTGCTCCATCTGGCTATCTGTTCAGTCAATGTATAATCCCTGTACTCTACGTCAGTAAAAGGGAAGAATGGTCATTGCCAGAGGTATGCAAGTATAGCAGCCATTTGATACTATATTCCCAACATATCGTCTCTCTTTTTAAATTATGATTATTATTATTATGGTCTTCAATGACCATAATACATCTTAGCACCAGGAATGAACGGCTCAGGGTTTTGATTCAAGCTGTTTGAAGAAAAAATTAAGTAGTCATGAACTTGATAAAAATATAAATCAATGAAAAAGCTGTGCAAAAATACTAAAAGTTGCATCCCTTGTTTCTGGGATTGTTTCACTGATATTAATGTTTTATTTTTTAGATACTGTATTCTCTGTTGGACTCTTAGTCACTTCCAGTGTTTTGCCACATTACTTATCTTTGCATGTCACACTTTGTTGCTCTGATACAAGGATTTAGAAATTGAACTACCTGTCTCCTGTACATGTGCAGTTTTTTTTTGTTAGTTAAAATGTCCAGAACTTTAAGGAAGTAACTAAATTCATAACAGATGTTTTGTAATACTCAATAGGGATGTGACTCTGACCCCTCATGTCCACTGAATAAACCTATTTCACATCTTCAAGGAGTCTGAATTGTACTGGGTGGTTCATTTGTTCTGAGATTTCTGCTTTAAGTTAATGTGTTGTTTTGCTGAGGTAGCATTTCCAACATTGCACTGCTTTTAGTCTCCAATTTTTTTGGTGGAGGGACTGAGGCAGTGGAAATGTTCTCTGTGGGCAGATAATTAAATAGCCTGCAATATCACCTGCAAAACCTCAGCAGATTCCATCTAAAAATTACTGTGAAATTAATCTCAACAAGAAAAATAACTCGGCACACCAATAAATATTTCATGTTACCTGTTAATAAATATACACATTAATATACTACATAAATTGTTAGTGTATGGTATTGTAATGTATATAATGCATAGCTTTATAATGTAAATTTGATCAGTACATTTAGTGTTTATTTCTGCCTTTATGAATGTGGAGAAGGGAAAAAAAAATTATATATATATATATATATATATATATATATATATATATATATATATATATATATATATATATATATATATATATATATATATATCCACTGGACTACTGGCACAGTGGTTGGAATGGCAAACTTGCAGTTGCATCTAATGGACATGAGGGGTAACAGAAAAAATATTAAAATTCTAAACAGTCTTTAAATCTTATCCCTGGACCTGCACCAAACCTTCCTACTGTCTGAGGAACAGAAAACTGGCGACAGTGCCAGGGAGTTCAGATGGGCATCACAGACTTAAGAAGTGCTCACATTCATTCCACAGAAAATTTCTTGTATAAAAAAGAAATGAAAACAGTCCTTTCTAATCACCCCATATGTGTTGTCATATTTTGTAGAGATAATGAAGGTCTTCATTGACATTTCCTGTGGCAGTGCATCTTAAAGAGTGTCCGCCAGAGTCAAATATTATTTAAGACAGGTAATGAGTAGGAATTGGTTACTGAAATCTAGGTACCCTCGTAACAATATTCAGCACAACTGTAGCTCCTCAGTGTGCGATACAAGTTGACACCACTAGAGGGGGGATTCACTAATCTTGAGCAGCCAAATGGGTATGGAAATGAGATAACCTGAGATTACAGATTATACAAACATACCCTATTTTCTCTCTCTCTCTCTCTCTCACTCACTCACTCACTCACTCACTCATATGAAATAACACAAAAGCTGTAGTGTGTAAACTAGAGGCTATAGAATGACAGTGTGCAATAGCCTGGAGTGTGCAGTTCTGTGTGAGAGATAGACCTGTTTCCTGGATCTAACTTCCTGTGTCCGTCCATGTGTGTGTTAAGAGTTATGCTCACAGTGGACTTGTCACAGCTCCACTGCCAGTCAGTCTGTCAGTTCAAATATGTAACAGTCCTTGCAGGTGGGTTTTTCTGGCCCCTGTCCACTGGCTTTCCATGCCCAGCCCTTAGTTCAAACTCTAGACACTGGTGATTGACGCAAGGCAGGCACTGGGCTTCTGAATTTTCTCTGGTTGGGTGCCAGCGGGTTCTGGAATGGCACGGAAGGAGAAGGGAGGACCGCTTCCAGTAGTGATGTTGATGTGGCCTGGGCTCAATGCCAGGTTCTGCCGTCGGTTACTCTCCACTATTGAAGAGGTGTTGGATGCTAAGCTTTCTCTTGTTCTGGAGAGTGACAGAGATGCAATTAGAAATTACTGAACCATAAAACCACAAGAAGATGTTTAAAGCTGCACAGATCACATATTTTCTGTTACAGAGATTGCATCATTGAGTTTCAGTGTGTGGGTGTACACACACCCACACATAACTCAAAACATACACAAATAATTGTTTTAGTTAAACAATTACTTTTAATTTACTGACAGTAAAGCATAAAAAAGTTCCTCCTGGATTAAAGAAAAAGTTTCTATCTAATTTGGGAGATAAAAGAATTTGTAATACATGGTCTGAAATATATAGATATACCATGTGTACAGACAGACCATGTAATAATTCTTCACGTGAGACTATGAATAGTAGATTTTGGAGGAAAAAAGTTACTATATGTCTTAAATTTACTATAGTTACCATATTTTTATTCTTTAACCTAAAACTGAGGTTTTCCAAAACAGCCACCAGAGGGGTGTAAAACTTAAGAGAACTGGCCTGGTGTTTCAGTGTGGATTGGTGCAGGCAAGCTAGAAAAGGTTTCCGGCTTTAGTGTGATCTAACAGTGTACTAATTTATACACAAAGTTGCAGTCAGTTCATTTCAATAATTAACCTCCAAACAGCAGTGCAAATTATAGTGGGTCACACACCCAATAGAGAGTGCGAAGGAATAGTTGATGTCTTAACAAAAATAATAGTGTATTATTACAAAAATGATACAGTATATTATTTTTATGAGCACAGGTTTTACAAGTGTTTTTCTCTGAAAATAATGTGTCAGGTAAGATAATGAGAGGAGGCTGAAGTAGAGTCAACATAGTTTACTTGTCTGTTAGAAGTTGCTGGGAACTGTGTGTGGTGCTAAGGACCGAGATTCAAGTGGAGCGCAGGATTTATCCAGAGGAGAGCTGCATTATTACAAACTATTCCACCTTATAAAACTGAAATTGGTGTGTCACAGCTGACCTATATGAGCCGACCCATCTGTGTGTTACTGAACAAACTTTAACTGTTTTTTTCTGCAGCCTGGCTGTAGGAAGTTATCAAAGTCAATATTATATATTTTAAGATTCAGACATTAATCTGACACACTAACAGTCACATTAACAGCTGCATTTTGACTGACATTTCCATATGGTATGTATGGCTGTGATAAAGGGCAGTTAAAAAAGAAGGAATTGCATGAAAACTGTTGTGTTTATGCACTGTTGAGAAAAGATGTGCAAAGACACTGCACGAAAAGAGGCATATCCGTCCCCGTATACTGACGCGGGCGCACCTAGTTATCGTCAGCTTTCGTCAGCATACGGGGCAGCGCATATTCGTTTGCCTGAGACGGATATGGTCGTTTACGTACCACTAGAATCAGCGGGGGGTAGAGGTACGGGGGGAGCCGGCAGGCGCGAGGTGTTAATGACTCCACTTTACATATGAATAGCAGCGCCTCAAGCCCAAGCAGCGGCAACAGACCCACGTGGCTTCTCAGTCATTGGATGATAAAAATGACATCACAATTCAGTATTCACATGTGATTGGTTGGTAGATCTGTCCCCCCATTGGCCTTTATAAAGACAGGCCTGGGTAAGCCCCTCCCTAATAAATAATAAAAATTATTTTTAATTATTATTTCTGTGATATACCTTGTATGTTATGTTGTATTCATGCCATGCTAATAACCTCAATTAAAAGGAATTCAATTAAGAGAAACAAATTGTGAGGCACAAGTTTGAATATTTTTTTTTGTTTTATTTATAAAGCAATATGCACACACACACACACACACACACACACACACACACACACACACATCATATAATCTATATACATAAAGAAAACAAAAACATTATGACATATAATGCTTTGCTACTTCTGGGCCATGTGGTGGTGGCTTTCTCTCAGAGCATGGTCCAGCATACAAACACTTATGGTGCACAGCGTTGTATTGAGGGTGAGCTTCTAGTCTGTCTTGCAGTTTGGCTCAGAGGTCACTGAGCTCCTGGCTGGGGAAGCTTGGGGGTCTTAATCCAGCCCGATACGCCCTCTGAGACGCCATCCTCCTCATCCAACATGAGGTCAGTGGTGACACCGTCCCAGAAGGCAACCTCCTTCACTGCCAGGACACTCGTCCTCGCCTCCAGCAGCTGTTGACACAGAGCACACATTAAGTCATTAGGAAACTATATGAAATATTGTGAAAAATCAGGAAACTACACTGAAAGTTTGAGTCTCTTGACTTTGAATGTACACATAGCAGATAAGACCCTGAATGCAAAAAAAAAAATTAATCAGCCCATCTTTGTCATCAGAAACAATGGTTATGTGACAAAGTACCAACTCCTGCATCCTGTGAATAAAAGACAAATGAACAAGTACTTTGAAAAAATTTAACACTGATAAAAGTACTTCATTGATTTTGGTCATTAACCCTTGAGGCACTTTTAAACTGATTATACACTTTTTATCTTTTAGGTCCGAAAATGTTACAGCTGCTGAAACTATAAACATTCAATGTTAATTATTTTCACCTGCACTGCATCACCTTTTTATTAAAAAGGTGATGCAGTGCAGTGGTGGGCCATCAGGGCCTGCAAGGCCTTCTCTGCTGGCCTAAAAAATATCTGAATCACAGACTGATGTTAATTATATCCTGTCCATCAATACTTGTTAAATTATTCCAAATGGTTTGTACGGTTCCTTTCACAGCTTTTCCTGTGGTCGCGCTGTTTCCAGACGTGTATTTTCATATTAAAGCATTTAACCAATCACATTTCAGCCATCATTTGTTGCCAGGGTCAAAGAAATCTGCCTGGAGGCCTTCATAATCAGTTCTGCGGGCCCCGTAGTACAAAAATAAGTGTCGATCAAACAGTTTGATCAACCAATCAGATTATGAGTTGGCAACACCGAGGCCCTCTAGCAGGTGTACGGTAACGTCAGCATATTCATACACTTTGATTGGATAGTCAGTGTACTAGCCAGAGCTAGCAAACTGCATCTGTAGCCAGCTGCACAAGCAAAAATATGGTTGTGTTGATTTTATAGCTGTTTTGTCAACCCACAATGGCTGAAGGAGAAGAAATGGATTTGGTTGCAGATTTATTGCCAAAGCCAAGACAGACTTTTCAAGAAAAGCTGGACATCATTAAGAAAGGTCGGGCAACTCCGAAGCTAGCAAGCCTGTCACAACCGGGAAAAGGATGTGTCCACCACTTTCAGTCCACTAATTACGAGCGGTACCACTGGCTCGCAGGCCCCGAGGAACACTGCAAATTGTATTGCTGGGAGTGCTTGTTGTTTGCCACTGATCGGCATGGTGTTTGGAGCCACACTGGGTTTGTAAATTTGACTTGCCTAACCGAGGCAGCAACGAGACACCAAAGCACTGCCGGACACTTACAAGCAAAACATTCGGGGACACCAGAGCGGATCAGCTGAGCGAGCAAGTGCGCAGGGAAGTGGAGCTCCACGACGTAAAGGTGAAGAATAATAGGGAAATCTTAAAGAGACTGTTAGATTGGCTTTTTTTGGGGGGGGGGGGGGGGGGGGGGCAAGCAGGAACTTTCATTTCAGGGTCACGATGACTAAAATGTTTCTCTCAATAATAATTTTAGGAGGTTGTTATCAATGCATTTTTATATGTGTCGCAGCTGTAGCGGCAGTAAAAGCAGACTTGTGCACCTTGGGTTTGTTTCTTCGGTAAATGCTTTTATTCTGGCTACATGAGCTCTCAATCTGCGATGCAACAGCTCTTTCTACTGCATTTCTGCATAAAAATATGTTTTTATTGCCATAAAATAGTTATTGAGGGTGGAGTGATTCAGGCGGATCACTACTGAAGGCCTAGGTGTGAAATGCACGGCCGCCACTGCTTTTTATAGACATTTTGGGTTGTTCAGAAGAAGCCAGATTTTATATAAAGTTAAAAAAACAATAAGTAATATTTTCCAAAAATAAAACTGCATTTCCAAGCTAACTACACAAATACAGCAGACCAACAAAACAATCCAATACGTCTTACCGGCTTCCTTCTTGCACGTCACCGGGCAGAGTTTTTAATGGCTTTTCCGGACCGTGAGGCTGACTGTAGCGGAAGTTCGGCAAACCGTCTGTAGGTTTTTCAAGAAGCTGAAAAACATTTTTGTACATTGTAAATAAACACAGTGTAAACACAGTGCATACATAAACAATATTCAGGCAAAAAAGATACTTACACACAATTATATCACTGTCCACGCATTAGAAACCCACTCGCGTTGCGAGGCGAACAGTCTGTGGAGAAAAACGTGAAAATAAATAAGAGTAAAAACATTTGAAGTTCTTCTCTCCTCCACACATTGAATACTGCTGCTTTGTTTCTGATTCTTACCTCTGCAGAGGATCATACCGGCTTTTATTGGATTCAGAGTTGTGCAGGCCGCGAACTGCTTCCTGTAAGATGAAATAAAAATAAGAAACCAAATCACAATACGTCTGTCAGCTTACTGTGACCATTCCTCCACTCTTAGTATTTTTGTTTTAGAAACGACCAAGTCTTACCGCAGTTTTCGGATCGTGCTGCCGTCTTTTCCTCGAGTCCTTCTGTAGGTGAGGCTTTGTTAGAGCATCGAGTCTCTAAACAATAGACGCCATGTTGTCTTTCAGTCGCGCTCGTACAAACTTGAGTAACTGAGGAGATAACCCACTCACTGCAGCCAGCAGTGTCTTCTCGTCTGCAGCGGGGCTGGTTGAGGCTGGCCGGTAGAGAGGCCCGCTTTCACCGGGAGCTTCTGGGGTGTTGAAATATAGACGACGTCCTCCATTGTCGTACCGGGAAAGCAGCGTAGACAAAAACCGCCATTCAGTTTGAACGGAAGAGAAGGAAGGCACTGATTGGTCCTACAGACCTTCAGCGTGATCCCGCACGTGATCTGTATTGTCCAATCACAGGCGAGGAAGCTGCCACACGGAAATTAAATTCATTTCATTTCAAGTGAATTCAATTTTATTTATATAGCAGCAAATCACAACAAACAGTCGCCTCAAGGCGCTTTGTATTGTGGATAAAGACCCTACAATAATACAGAGAAAACCCAAAATGACCCCCTATGAGCTGGAAGATGTGTTGTTCACACATCCACTGTCTGTTTAAGCAGGACAACTGAGAAGGTGACTGTTGCATTAAAATTTTCCTTATTTTTTTTTTTTTATTTACCTTTTTACATTTACATTTTTCTCATGAAGGTTTTGCTGATATCTCTTATGTACATCCATGTATAGCAAAATAAAAGTTTATACGTTTTCGTATTCCATCTGCCTTGGTAGTCTTTAATGTCATTAATGCATGTGAACATTCACTGAACGTTTATAGCAGCGTTCATGGGATGCTGTCTGAATGTTCAATGCTAGCTGGGAAGCCACTGCACAGGAGAGGATGATGGTGTGACAGACTTTTTGTTACAGTGAATTAGACTGAAAACTGAGTATGCTTTTCAATGAAAATAATGCTTGTGGTGTCACCAAAATCAAGTTATAGCCTTTGTTTATCTCCCTCAGTCACTAAAGTTCAGGGTTCACAAAAAACTCCATGACAAAGGCTCACAGACAGAAGCTCACAGACAGAAGCTCACAGCCTTATTGGAAAAAGGGACAAAAGCTGAAAACTTCCAAAAATATATTTCCAACTAGATAATTCAAATTTATAAATTAGAATGATTTCTTGTGAGATTAGTCTTGTTTGAATGTTTCGCTGTAGAAATAAAAATATGTTGGTTACAACTTGGGAGGGGTAGACCACTGGTGAGTATTGGTGACCACTGGTGAGTACTTGATTTGCATTTGTATGACTCACAGAAACCTCCTTTACATATGAGAGCCTGCCCTAGACCTGAGGAGAGGGGCGGAGCTGAGGGAGCACTGACACAGAGAGTCCACGGCAGTTTCCCTACAGTTTACTGTTCTGGCCAAAGCCTCCTGCTGAGAGCCCTAAAACTCAAGGCGCGCGTCAATATTACATACAAGAAACTGTCGAAAAAACCCACTTTTCATGCAGTGAGACCCTTTACTTATGTACTTATTGCCATGCAGAAATGTGACTAAAAACCTTAAACACAGTTAAGGTCTGTTTGGTTTCAAGAATACTATCATTATCAATGAGGAGCAGAAAGGGACTCAGCTCTAAACATGCAGCACCTTAGTACATCATTTTTGTGTGATTCTTTTAAATATCATCCTCCCCAAATTTTATGCTCTGAAAGGGGAACACCTACAAATACATAGGCAATAATGCCGGCCACCAAAATACCTGCACTAGACAAAAATAGCCTGTATCCAAAATAATAAAGCAGCATACAAGTTTATTGATCTGTCAACTATCCATAATGTTTATGGAGAGAATACAGGAAGATCTGATCTGTCACGGATGTTTACATGGATATTATCTGGATATGAATATCATAAGATATCTTGCAAAAGACAAGATACATTCAGTGGCTTGCAAAAGTATTCATACCCCTTGAACTTTTCCATATTTTCTCACATTACAATGACAAATAAATGTATTTCACTGGAATTTAATGTGAAAGACCAACACAAAGTGGTATACAATTGTGAAGTGGAATGAAAATTATACATGATTCAAAACATTTTTTACAAATAAAAAAACTGGAAAGTGCGGTGTGCAAAAGTATTCAGCCCCCCTGAGTCAATACTTTGTGGAACCACCTTTTGCTGCAATTACAACTGCAAGTCTTTTAGGGTATGTCTCCACCAGCTTTGCACATCTAGTGACTGAAATTTTTGCCCATTCTTCTTTGTAAAACAGCTCAAGCTCAGTCAGCATTTGTGAACAGCAGCTTTCAGATCTTGCCACAAATACTCGATTGTATTTAGGTCTGGATATTGACTGGGCCATTCTAACACATGAATATGTTTGGTTTTAAACCCTTCCATTGTAGCCCTGGCTTTATGTTTAGGGTCGTTGTCCTGCTGGAAGGTGAACCTCCGCCCCAGTCTCAAGTCTTTTGCAGACTCCAACAGGTTTTCTTCCAAGATTGCCCTGTATTTGGCTCCATCCATCTTTTCATCAACTCTGACCAACTTCCCTGTCCCTGCTGAAGAGCAGCAGCCCCAGAGCATGATGCTGCCACCACCATATTTGACAGTGGGGATGGTGTGTTCAGAGTAATGTGCAGTGTTAATTCTCTGCCACACATAGCGTTTTGCATTTTGGCCAAAAAGTTCAATTTTGGTCTCATCTGACCACCTTGTTCCACATGTTTGCTGTGTCCCCAACATGGCTTCTGGCAAACTGCAAAGGGGACTTTTTATGGTTTTCTTTTAACAATGGCTTTCTTCTTGCCACTCTTCCATAAATATCACATTTGTGCAGTGCACGACTAATAGTTGTCCTGTGGACAGATTCCCCCACCTGAGCTGTGGATCTCTGCATTTCACCCAGAGTCACCATGGGCCTCTTGGCTGCATCTCTGATCAGTGCTCTCCTTGTTTGGCCTGTAAGTTTAGGTGGACGGCCTTGTCTTGGTAGGTTTACGGTTGTGCCATACTCTTTCCATTTCCGGATAATGGATTGAACAGTGCTTCGTGAGATGTTCAAAGCTTGGGAACTCTTTTTTATAGCCTAAGCTTGCTTTAAACTTCTCCACAATCTTATTCCTGACCTGTCTGTTGTGTTTTTTGGACTTCATGATGCTGTTTACTCCCCAATATTCTCTTAACCAACCTCTGAGGCTGTCACGGAGCAGCTGTATTTGTACTGAGACTAGATTACACACAGGTGGACTCTTTTTAGTCATTAGCAGTCATCAAGCAACTTCTGAATGCAATTGGTTGCACTCAGAGAAAAGGGGGCTGAATACTTTTGCACACCACACTTTTCAGTTTTTTATTTGTAAAAAATGTTTTGAATCATGTATAATTTTCCCACCTTATCGTGGTGGAGGGGTTTGTGTGTCCCAGGAGCTATGTTGCCTGGGGGCTTGTCCCCCTGGTAGGGTCTCCCATGGCAAACTGGTCCTGGGTGAGAGTCCAGACAAAGAGCGGTTCAGAAGACCCCTATGTTTGTAACAGCAAGGGAACAGTTTACCCTGCCCGGGATAGGGTTACTGGGGCCCCACCCTGGTGCCAGGCCTGGGGAGGGAGCTCGAGGGAGAGCGTCTGGTGGCCAGGCATTAGTCTGTGGTGCTTGGCCGAGCGCAGCCTGAAGAGGTTACCTGGGCCCGCCCTCCTGTAGGCCCACCACCCGCAGGAGGCATCGTAGGGGTCGGGTGCAGTGTGTGTCGGGCGTTGGCTGAGGGCAGAGGCCCTGGCGGACCGATCCCCCCTATTGAGACTGGCTATTGGGACATGGAATGTCACCTCTCTGGTGGGGAAGGAGCCTGAGCTAGTGCGTGAGGTTGAGAGACACCAGCTAGATATAGTTGGCCTGGCCTGGGCTCTGGAACCAGTCACCTGGAAAAGGGCTGGACTCTGTTCCAGTCTGGAGCTGCCCTCAGTGAGAGGCGGCGAGCTGGGGTAGGTATTCTTGTATTCCCCCGGCTTGCTGTCTGTACGTTGGAGTTTTCACCGGTAGACAAGAGGGTTGTTTCCCTGCTCCTTCGGGCCGGGAAACGGGTCCTGACTGTTGTATGTGCTTATGCGCCGAATGACAGTTCAGAGTACCCACCCTTTTTGGAGTCGCTGGGCGGGGTGCTGGAGAGCGCTCACGTGGGCAATGACAGTGAGACCTAGAGGGGCGTGATTCAGAGGAACGGCCTGCCTGATCTGAACCCGAATGGTGTTTTGTTATTGGACTTCTGTGCAAACCACAGTTTGTCCATAATGAACACCATGTTTGAACATAAGGATGTCCATAAGTGCACATGGCACCAGGACACCCTAGGTCGCAAGTCGATGATCGATTTTGTAATTGTATCATGAAGAAAGAGGGAGAATATTTTGATAATCCTCCCTCTACCAAACTTTACACTTGGCACAATGCAGTCAGACAAGTAACAGTCTCTTGACAACCACCAAACTCAGATTCACTCATCAGATTGCCAGATGGAGAAGCGTGATTCATCACTCCAGAGAACACATCTCCACTGCTCTAAGGTCCAGTGCTTTACAACACTGCATCCGACACTTTGCATTGCGTTTTGTGATGTGAGGCTTGGATGCAGCTGCTGGGCCATGGAAACCTATTCCATGAAGCTCTCTATGCACTTTTCTTGAGCTAATCTGAAGTCCACATTAACTTTTGAAGTCTGTAGTGATTGACTGCAGAAAACGTCTCAGCACCTCTGTCATTTTATGTGGTTAAACCCCGGCACTGTCTGATTAACAATCACTTTGACTTTGTTATAACACCACTAACAGTTTAATGTGAAATATTTAGTACAGAGGGAATTTCATGCTTGGATTTGTTGCACAGGTGGCACCCTAACAATATATACACTGTATTGGCAATATATACACTATATTGGTTTTGCATATTTTTTTTATTTTTATATATATATATATATATATATATATATATATATATATATATATATATATATATATATATATATATATATATATATAGATAGATACTTAACCCCAAGTTGCTCTCCGACCATCCTGTCGGAGTATGAATGTGTGTGAATGCTAGTTAATTAAAAGCACTTAGCTTAGTATAAACATGGAAGTGCTTGTATGAATGTGAGTGCATGGGTAAATGTAAACATGTTGTGTAAGCGCTTTCAGTGCTCTGACTGAATAGAAAAGCGCTATATAAGAGCTAGTCCATTTACCATTTATATATATATATATATATATATATATATATATATATATATATATAGTATAACAAAGTTAATCCAGCAGTATACAAGTTTATTACATGAGAAACCTATGGGAAAGCCCCATATTTGCATGGGCAATCTAAAAGACATGTACTACAAGATGCAAATCCAGGATGACATTAACCAGTCAGATATGTATAAACCGTTTACTATGTATGCTTATTTGTGACTAGTTCACTAAATTAGGTGTTTTCAAAGTAGTGCTGTGATAATTGCTTTTGTAGTTTTGATAGAGTGCTGACTCAGTAACATTACGATAAAGTAAATAGAAGTGTTGTTTTTGACATACTGCCTCATTTTCTGGTACAAAAATTAGGTATTAAATGGCCTGTGGCTAAACTAGAAAACCTCAAATTAGTTTGGGCCCTAATCAATCTGTGAACACCGCTTAATGATATTTTGATAATTTATTATCTTGATGCCTCTTGTGCTCTGCTCTAGGTGACCAAGTTTTGGTCCTCCACATACAGACAGACACAAGGAGCAATTTAGAGACTATGCAATTACATTAACATGAAAATTATGCATGATGCTGGGTTCTAGCCAGTGGCTGAACACCTGGCGCTGTGTTGGACTGAAGTATTGTGTGCCAGGCTGAGAATTGAACCGGCTCATTATCGGAACTGATCTTGGAACACCTTGGCAAAAAAAAAAAAAAACCCCGGCACTGTCTGATTAACAATTTTTCTATAGTGAATTTTATCAACAAAGTGAAAAATGGTTAAAATGGAAACTATGAAGCTGATGACAGCACAGTGGTTTTCAGTTTTAGAAACTGATTTTTATATTATACTAAAATCTTTTCATAAGTTGATAGGTGATAGTAGTCATTTCCTTCCAGTCTTTTTAATATTCTATCATAATAATATTAATATTAATATTCATTTTTTTATTTATCCATCCATTTTCTGTTGCTTATCATTTTCAGGGTCGCGGGGGGGTGGAGCCTATCCCGGCTGTCATAGAGCGAGAGGCAGGGTACACTCTACACAGGTCGCAAGCCTGTCGCAATTTATCTATTTATATTCATCTCTCTTGCAGATTTTTCTGTGATGACAAATAATAAATAATATTAATTTTGGTCTCTGTTTCTATGTTT
This sequence comes from Archocentrus centrarchus, assembly GCF_007364275.1. NCBI lineage: Eukaryota > Metazoa > Chordata > Actinopteri > Cichliformes > Cichlidae > Archocentrus > Archocentrus centrarchus. Next base: position 35,327,600 of record NC_044355.1, on the reverse strand, counting down.
CTGCAAGTACATCTTAAGAGACTCAACATAGTCCACTGGCATTAAATCACAGTCAAATGCTTATGTTTATAAAATCAGGTTCTTCCCACTGTTGATCAAAACTTTTAATATTTGCTGCTGATTACTGCTGAAGCTCCTGAAGGCAAAGGATGGTATTATGAACAGTATCCAGAGGCCACTTTTTGTTTTGTGTAGATAGACTGAAGTGGGTAAACTACTCTGGGTGGTTGTTAATTGTTAACACTTCAATTGTTAACATAAGAAATTACTCCATGCTTGTGTTTTATTTTCTTTCCCCCTAAACTTGTGGACCCTCCGGTCCACAGCGTGATGTCCTAACCAGTTCAGCTAGACCTTGCAGCCTGTCAGGGTTCTAAGCTAATGGTTGATTGCTTGGTGCTGTGCTGGGCTGAGAATTTCACCATTTTGCTATAGGAACTGTTTGCTATCACCGTAATTAGCACTAGTAAACAGTCATCTGATACTCTCCCGGTGAAGATAATTTAGTCCAGGAATAAAACCAGACAAAAGGTCTGATGGACTCTTCACAGAGATAGATGATGACATCTTCATCATCATGTGTAATTAGTATACAGTTGTGCTCAAAAGTTTACATACCCCGGCAGAATTTCTGCTTTCTTGGCCTTTTTTCAGAGAATATGAATGATAACACAAAAACATCTTTTCCACTCAGGCTTACTGGTTGGGTGAAACCATTTATTGATAAACAATGTGTTTTCTCTTTTTAAATCATAATGACAACAAAAAACATCCAAATTCTGCCGGGGTATGTAAACTTTTGAGCACAACTGTATATAGGTTGTCAGTTTACCTGAAACATGTACCTTACATTAATGTAGCAATCACTGTTTAAATAACATTGATCAGAACTTGCTTTTTTTACTCATGCATGAGTTCAACTCAAAGTAAACATACTTAGAGTTGATTTAACTAACTGATCACCTGTTCTGGAACTGAAAACTGAGTTCCCCACCTCAGAATTGATAATCTGAGTTTGTAAATGGTAAATGGACTAGTTCTTATAAAGCACTTTTCTACTCTGTCTGAGCACTCAAAGCGCTTACACAACATGTTTACATTTACCCCATTCACATCCATTCATACAAGCACTTCCATGATTAACTAAGCGCTTTCATTTTCTAACATTCACACTCCAACGCTTGCGTCGGAGAGCAACCTGGGGTTCAGTATCTTGCCCAAGGACACTTTGGCATGTAGCCTGGAGCAGCCAGGAATCAATCCACTGACCTTCCAATCAGGAGGTGACCTGCTCTATCTCCTGAGCTACAGCCACCCCACCCCAGTTTGTTGAGCCTGCTCTCCACTGAGAATATGTTTTCATATTGTACCAGCCATTTGATAGTGGAAGTTCTTGAAAGTTGTTTTGTATGGAAAAAAATAACATTAGGCTTATGAAACTGTAAAAATAGTTTAGTTTAATAGTTTAACATCTCTTCTTTTACTGGCACTGCACTAATTCTGTTAGAACTACTATTGCAAAAACATTGACTTAATACTAATTTAAAACAAGAGCACCCCTGAGCAGGTGCCAACATTGTTTTGAATTTGTAACGGGGTGGAGGGTGGCCAGGTAAAGTACTGTTATAGTTAAGTCAATGAACAAGTGTGTGAAGTTTGATTGGTCTAGCTTAAATGGTATGCATGGTTTGATATGGTATCAGGGTTTATACAGGAATCCTAGAGTTAAATTTACTACCTTTTACTACCTTTTACTACCCCGCGGAAACCCTGGGTTTGGTGTGAATTTGAACGTCCTAGGTCACACTATTTTCAAGTTATTGCATACACAAGATTTTCAGAAAACTTGACCTCTGATCTTTAGCTTGAGGTTAAAGTCACTGAGATGTCGAAGATTTTTAGTAGACGCATATACGGTATGACTTGAACATCCTACGTCACATCACTCCTGTGTTATGGCCACTATCAAAGTTTTTGGGGAACAGATGCCACCAATGCTGCCACATTGAGCAAGTGCTCAGTGAGGAGGACTGCAGATATTTTAAAGACATCTTGATGAGCAATGAGGAGAGTCAGCCTGCCTGAGTGGAGGTCCACCAGACTAAATTAAATATTACACATTTGCTGGGAGGAACTAGCTCAATGGCCAATGATGTGGCCCTCCCAAAGGGGTTAAGGTCATTTATGTGAAAGAGTAAAAGATGATAAAGTCCTAAATTGCTGTTGTTGAGAATGCTGTTGAAATTATGGCTTTAACTAACAATTATTTTTTCTTATCAGTTAAGTTAGTGTTTCTATCATTTCTTTAATTAACTTTGTTGTTTGCTGTATAAATAAGGCAATAGAGAAAAGTGCCCTCCACAAATTTCCTGAAGACCAAGGTAATGTCTTTAAATTAGTTTAATGTTCTGTTAAGACATCAATGTAACACTCCCCTGTGATTCCAGGGGCTATGTTGTCTGTGAGCTATTGCTCGCTGGCAGGGTCTCCCCCAAGGCAAATTGCTCCTGGGAGAGGGCCCAGACGAAGAGTGATTCAGATGATCCTTCTGATCAGACCAAGGGAACAGTTTACCCTGCCAGGGAGAGGGTATCTTTGGCCCCACCCTGGAGCCAGGCTTCTGGAGTGTATTCAAGGGAGGCACAGAAAAAGAAGCTATGGGCCAGCCCTCCTGTAGGCCCACTACCTGCAGGAAGCATCATGGTGGATGCTGTAGTGATGTCTTGGTTGACACGCCTCTGCAACGTCACATGGAGATCTGGGGCAGTGCCACTGGATTGGCAGACCGGGATGGTGGTTTCCATCTTTAAGACGGGGATGCAGAGGGTGTGCTCCAGCTATTGGGGGATCACACTCCACAGTATCTGCTGGAAGGTCTATGCCAGGGTGCTAGAAAGGAGAGGTCGTCCGTTAGTTGAACCTCAGATTTAAGAGGAACAATGCAGTTTTCATCCTGGACAAGCTCTTTATCCTCTCAAGGATATTGAAGTGTGCATGGGAGTTTTCCCATCTAGTCTACATGTGTTTTATAGACTTGGAGAAGCCAAATGACAGCATTTCTGGTCCGTATTGCCAGCAATAAGTAAAACTCATTTCTGATGGGTGTTAGACACTGCTAAGGCTGCCCTTTGTCACCAATTGTGTACATAATCTAGACAAAATTTCTAGGCATAGCCAAGGGGCAAAAGGCTTCTGCCTTATTTCTGCTTTTTGTGGATGATGTGGTTCCCTTAGCTTCATCGGTTTGGCCTCCCGTTTACACGAGAATGGCATGAAAACGATACTTTTTGAAAATGGGGCAAGCGCAAATACGCACTATGGTTGTGGCTCCAATATCTACACCACCAACTTGTGGCCTGGCAATGGGAACTGCAGGGTTTTCATCCTCCTGCATTTCCATGTAAACAGATATAATTTCTGAAACATTTCTGTCTGAATGCATTACTCTTTGAAAACAAAATTGGCAAAATGACACAGTTTCCACTGAAAATGTTCTTGTGTAAATGGGGCCTAAGTATCTCAGGATCTTGTTCACGAGTGAGGGGCGAGGGGAGCGGAAAACTGACAAACAGATTGGGGCTGCAGCTGCAGTGATGTGGACGCTGCATGGTCCGTTGTTATAAAGACAAAGCCAAGCATAAAAGCAAGGTGTTACCTGTTGATCTCCATCCCTATCCTCATCTATGGTCATTCTATTGTCTTTGGGTAATGACCAAAGGAACGAGATCCCTAATAAAAGTGGAAGAAATAAGCTTCCCCCCGAAAGGCGACTGGCCTCTCCCTTAGAGGCAGGATGAAGAGCGCAGTCCTTCAAGAGGGGCTCAGAGTAGAGCCACTACTCTTCCACATTTGTCGTGATTCAGGCAGGGGGGAGGAGGATGCCTCTTGGTTACCTCTTGGGCAAAGTGTTCCGGGCATGTCTTGCCAGGAGGAGGACCATGTGGCAGACCCAGGACATGCTGGAGAGACTATATCTCTTGGTTGGCTTGGGAATGCCTCGATGTTCCCCCAGATAAACTGGAGGAGGTGGCTGGAGAGCGGGGGGGTTTAAGATTTAAGATAGTGTTTATTTGTCACATGCACAGTTATACACAGTGAAATGTATTTTATACCTGCAACCATATATACACACACATATAAATAAGAAGAATAAAAATAAAAATAAGTAATTCACACTATACACTATACTCTATATACTATACACTATACACACTTTTACATGGAATTATAGATTATAATATTTACATTGTGCAATAATAGTCTCTACTTAGGCTGCTTAGGTGACCTGGCACTGGATAAGCTGAAGAAAATGGATGAATGGATGGATTGAAAATAAAATGAAAATGACTGAAATCTTTAAATGTTCGAAATAGTTTCAGATACATTTTCTGTTAGTCTATAACTATAGAGCACCAACAATCAGTCTGTTAATTTCAAGTTAGATATGGGCAAAAATCCCTCTTTGCTGTTGGACCACTTGTTTTATTTTTAATTACTTAATGTGTTTTTATATTCATACAGTCGGTTATGATACACAAGTATTTTTCATTTAATATAGATAGACCCATAATCCCAATTTGCCTGTATATAGGAAAGACTTGTTAGAATACTACACAAGCATACACATATTCACAGGCAAATACAGAAACCTTTATTATCTTATCAGTTATTTAATGAACACTTGAACAATGAACACTAAGAACCAGTTAGTTTTGTTCTGTTATTTTATATGCATGGTTTTGGAAGTAAAAGCTTTTTATGGGGTTTTTAAGCTTTGCTGAGTTTTAAACTGTTTAGTAACTCCTGCCAAGACTACATGTGTGACTCGGGCCCTAACCCTTTAACTAGTGTAATATACAAAATAGTTGAAATGTATAGAAACCGAGATGTTAAATCTAATAAATGAATTAAATCTGAGTGTTTTAGATGTTAGCCTGTCCAAAAGGGTTTTTTGCTGGTCCTGTTGACAAGATAAGCAAGAGATGCAGATCTAAATTAGAGACATTTTTCAGATACTGTATATGCCATAAAACATGAATGTAAAATTTCTAATCAAGCACAGAAGTAATCATGTAAATGACATTGAGTATTTGCTGTGTGCATATTTAAGGATATCAAATATTCAGTATGCAAAATGGTATCTGTTCTCCTGATCATCACCAGAATTTAATCTACTTTTCCTTGTACCATCCCCAAAAACTCGGTTCATAATTTTCCAAGTTATCCTTCTAACAGATAGGCAAATGTGGCAGAAAACATAAACCCCCAACCTGTCAGTTAGTGAAGTAAAAATATATTGATGGGAGTGGAAGGGCACTCAACAGAGTGCCTACTTCGCCCACCTGAAATTTTCTATGTGCCCATACTAGTAGATCAGAGACTATAAATGTATTTTCTTTAACACCTGTAAAATATTTTTTTATTTTAAAAATGAGATCCACGTGAACAGATAATAGCATATATAGTCTATTTAATTCACTTTATGTACATAATAACATCCTCTAAAAATAACTGAAAAAAAGAAAAACATTTGCAGAGATATGAATTGCATATGTGTGGGATTTTTGTGTAGGACTTGGAGTTCAGTTTGCTTTATCGTGAGTTTTTTTAAAATAGAAAAAGAAAATGAATTATCAACAGTAACTGTTTACAAGTATCAAATTGCACTGCGATAGATGAAAAAATTCCCTGAGATATGTATTTTAAAATTTCGGCAATAATGAGATAGGGATTTTTTTTTTTTTTAAATGTTAAATTTTTGGTGACCTTTACTTTTGACCTTGAAAGTAAAATCATATGTTCTTGGGCCACTGGGAAAAATTTCCAGAAGGTTTCATGAAATTTGGGTGAAAACAATTGAGACAGGGACTGTTTATAACGCTGGTCAACAAGAAAAACTTTTTGTCCACTACCTGAGGAAAAACAACTGATTTTTACTAATTTGGGTTATGCCAATTCCAAATATGCAAACAGAATATCTCTAGCATGTCAGGATCTTGAGTTACATAACTATGCCACTAAATGCCAATTGCCAAACTCGAAAAGTACACCATGAACATACACCTGGTGAAAAAAAGACACAGATACCAAAATCAATCATATGAGGAATCTCAAACTAATACATTCCACAATTAGTCTGCCTAAACAGTTCAAAAGTGTGACAAGCACTCATGCTTGTGCTTCATGGAAGTTTCACGCTGTAAAAACCAGCAGTAGTCACCCATCATTGTTGCGTTATAGTGCCCCTGGTACCTGGTCTCCATGTCAGAGATATCTTGATGGAACCTTTCACCATGCTCATCACTCACATTGCCCAAACTGGGTGGAAAGAAGTCAAGATGAGAGTGAAGGAAGTGAATCTTAAGTGACATTCTGCAACCCATGCATTTGAATGATATGAGCATGCTGTCAACTAGTTCTTCATAGTTTGTGGCTTTGTGGTTGCCCAAGAAATTTTGTACCACCTGAACAAATGATTCCCATGCTCTTAGTTTAAGGGATATGAGCTTAGATGGAAAGTCTTAAATCTAATAAGCTCATGGATTTGGGGTCCATTAAAGATCCCAGCTTTGAGCTTGGCATCACTTTGGACTGCCCCAGGGGGCGCTGGTGAGCAATGGAGGAGTAGGCAGCGTTTCCCTGGAGCTCCTGCAAATTTAGAAATATTTTTCGCACTAACTCGACATTTGGACGGCTCTACAATAGATTGGGAGAGAGAACAAGCTAGATTTCACTCAACTGCACCAGGACAGGATGAAAGCAAATTTGAGGATGCATTCCTCCAACAAGGACAAGAAAGCGAAAGAACCGTGCCCAGCCGCCTCGGACTCGCCTGAAGGTAGCTATCCGATGGCTAATGCTATCATCCTAGAGGCCATAAACTCTCTCTGCGCAGAACTACAAGTAACCAAGTCCGAAATTTGTCAGACAATAGACACTCGCATTGAAGAAGTGTCCGCCAATATCAGAGGAGAACTCCTTGCCCTCAAGACTGAAACTCAAAATGCCATACACGTGCTGAAAACGACCAACGTCCAACATGGCGCATCCATTGCTGAACTAGAACAAGCGGCCACACAGTCAGCGGATGCCATAACCGTGCCACAGTCGGAGATAAAACGTCTATGCACAGAAACAAATCAGCTAACAGAAAAATGCATGGATCTAGAAGGAAGGTCCAGACGACAAAATATACGGATTGCAATGTTAAGAGAAGGGGCAGAGACAGGCGCAGAACTGAACGGATTCGTCTCGCAGCTCCTGAAGGACATGCTGGCTTTGGATGACTTACCGCTGGTGGACCGCGCTCATAAAGCTCTACGAAGGCGCCCAGACGACACAGGACCTCCTCGGGTGTTGGTGGTGAGACTCCATTATTACCGCGACGTTACAATGATCCTCCGGAAGGCCATGAATCAGAGGGACCTCGCCTACCGCAGGCAGAAGATCCGCATCTTTCCCGACTTCATCCCCGAGGTGGCAAGACGCAGAGCTGCATTTAACGGTGTTAGAGCACTTCTTCGGGATGTTGGACTGTTCTATGATCATCCAGCTAAGTTTATATAATGCTTAGAATCTTCACTTTGATTACATAACTAGCTGCCTTAAGTCTCGTTGATAATTTGAAGTGGGCTGATGTTTATAGATTGGCAGCTTATATAACCTGACGCATGCTTTTGAGATCTTTTTTTTTTTTTTTTTTTTTCCCAAATGCTCGGATGTTGTTTTGGTGCTCGAATTCTATATTTTTGCAGAGCTTTCTAAACTTCTAATTAGGAGTTAACAGTAAGGGAAGTTGTTAGTTGAGTAGGTTAATGTGTCTTGTTGTGTAAGTGTTACTCTTAATTTATTTTTTCTGCTTATTCTTTTCTTTATAGCTTCCTTAGAGGGGTCGCGCCTTACTTTGCAAGTTCTTCTTAGTATAGGCAAGACAGTAAGCATTTTGTTTAAAGGGGTGGGCTGGGACTTGTATATGGTGTATAACCATCTCTTTCACACTTATGAGGACTTACATATTCTTTTTCATTCTAATCTGAGTTATGCAGGTTAATTCAACACAAACAAAGAAGGGCGGACAAGTTACCTTAGTCACCTGGAATGTTAAAGGTCTGAATAATCCTGTTAAGAGGGGTAAAATATTAGCACACCTAAAGACATTGTCCAGCGATGTAATTTTCCTTCAGGAAACCCACCTTAATAAGAATGAACACATAAAACTGAGATGCAGGTGGACAGGGTAAACCTATCACTCTACTTGTGCAGTGAGAGCCAGAGGCGTGGCAATATTATTCAAGAAAGGTACACCTTTTAGCCATAAATCAACCATATCCGATAGGGAAGGCAGATATTTAATACTAGTTGGGGAACTGTACTCTGTTCCTATAACTCTGGTTAATATTAATGGCCCCAACATAGACTCCACTTTTTTACAAACATGTCTTAGCCCAAATACCTGACATTTCGCAGACTAATCTAATCATTGGAGGGGATCTGAATCTTGTTTTAGATCCATACTTAGACCGCTCGTCAACACGTAGAGCACCGGCCTCTAATGCTAGTATTTTCCTTAAGGAATACCTAAATAATTCTAATATGGTCGATAGCTGGATGATTTTTAACCCACAGGGAAGAGCCTATTCATTTCACTCACATGTTCACAATGTGTACACACGAATTGATTATTTACTGATAGATGCAAAATTACTGCCCTATACTAGGGAAGTAAAATATCATAATATAGCAATTTCAGACCATGCCCCCTTTCTCTAGATTTACATTTAGATAATTTGAACCAAACTGGAAGACCATGGAAATTAGACCCACAATTGTTGAAGGAACCAGACTTCTGTTAAGTTTATCAGAGAGCAAATTACTTTCTTTGAGATGAATGATCTTCCAGGAACGTGTCCATCAATACTGTGGGAGACTATGAAAGCCTATTTGAGGGGAGGTATTATATCTTTTCGGGCGGCGAGGAGGAAAAAGAATCGTGCAGAGTTGGTGGATTTAGAGCAACAAATTAGGCGTCTGGATAAGGATAACGCTACACGCCCCTCCACAGAAACTCACAAAAAAATTCTTTCGCTGAGGTACAAATATAATCAATTGCTGTCAGATCATATCATTAGGGCTTTTATTTTTACTCAACAGAAATATTTTGAATTTGGGGAAAAACCCAATAAGTTACTGGCTAGACAATTAAGGAAAATGGAACATGAGCTGGGGTGGGTATTCTTGTATCCCCCCGGCTTGCTGCCTGTACGTCGGAGTTGTCACCGGTGGACGAGAGGGTAGTTTCCCTGCGCCTTCGGGCTGGGGAACGGGTCCTGACTGTTGTTTGCGCTTATGCGCCGAATGACAGTTCAGGGTACCCACCCTTTTTGGAGTTGCTGGGCAGGGTGCTAAAGAGTGCTCCATCTGGTGACTCCATAGTCTTGCTGGGAGACTTCAACGCTCACGTGGGCAATGACAGTGAGACCTGGAGGGGCGTGATTGGGAGGAACGGCCTGCCCGATCTGAACCCGAATGGTGTTTTGTTATTGGACTTCTGTGCAAACCACAGTTTGTCCATAACAAACACCGTGTTTGAACACAAGGATGTCCATAAGTGCACATGGCACCAGGACACCCTAGGTCACAGGTCGATGATCGATTTTGTAATCGTATCATCAGATCTGCGGCCGTATGTTCTGGACACTCGGGTGAAGAGAGGAGCTGAGCTGTCAACTGATCACCACCTGGTGGTGAGTTGGATCAGGTGGCGGGGGAAGATGCTGGACAGACCTGGCACACCTAAACGTATTGTGAGGGTGCGCTGGGAACGCCTGGCAGAAGCCCCAGTCCGGGAGATCTTCAACTCCCACCTCCGGCAGAACTTCGACAGCATTCCGAGGGAGGCTGAGGACATTGAGTCCGAATGGACCATGTTCCGCACCTCCATTGTTGAGGCTGCTGCTCAGAGCTGTGGCTGCAAGGTGGTTGGTGCCTGTCGTGGTGGTAACCCCGGAACCAGATGGTGGTCACCGGAGGTGAAGGAAGCCATCAAGCTGAAGAAAGAGTCCTATCGGGCTTGGTTAGCCTGTGGGACTCCGGAGGCAGCTGACAGGTATCGACAGGCCAAGCGGAATGCAGCTCGGGTAGTGGCCAAAGCAAAAACTCGGGTGTGGGAGGAGTTCGGTGAGGCTATGGAAAAAGACTTTTGGACGGCATCGAAGCGATTCTGGCAAACCGTCAGGCGACTCAGGAGGGGAAAGCAGTGGCTATAGTCGGACGGTGGAAGGAATACTTCGAGGACCTTCTGAATCCCACTGACACGCCTTCTGTAGTGGAAGCAGAGTCTGGGGATGAGGGGGATGACTTGACCATCACTGGGGGTGAGGTCACTGAGGTAGTTAAACAACTCCTTGGTGGCAGAGCCCCTGGGGTGGACGAGATTTGCCCTGAGTTCCTGAAGGCTCTGGATGTTGTAGGGCTGTCTTGGTTGACACGCCTCTGCAACATCGCGTGGAGATCTGGGGCAGTGCCATTGGATTGGCAGACCGGGGTGGTGGTCCCCATCTTTAAGAAGGAAGACCGGAGGGTGTGCTCCAACTTTCGGGGGATCACACTACTCAGCCTCCCCGGTAAGGTCTATGCCAGGGTGCTGGAAAGGAGGGTGCGTCCGTTAGTCGAACCTCGGATTCAGGAGGAACAATGCGGTTTTCGTCCTTGTTGTGGAACGCTGGACCAGCTCTTTATCCTCTCAAGGATATTCGAGTGTGCGTGGGAGTTTGCCCAACCAGTCTACATGTGCTTTGTGGACTTGGAGAAGGCATTCGACCGTGTCTCTCAGGGTGTCCTTTGGGAGGTTCTGCGGGAGTATGGGGTGTCTGGCCCATTGTTGCGGGCCATTCAGTCTCTGTACAACCACAGTGAGAGCTTGGTCCGTATAGCCGGTAATAAGTCGGATTCGTTTCCTGTGGGTGTTGGACTCCGTCAGGGCTGCCCTTTGTCACCGATTCTGTTCATAATTTTTATGGACAGAATTTCTAGGCGTAGCCAGGTGGCGGAAGGCTTCTTCCTTGGTGGCCTCAGAGTCTCATCTCTGCTTTTTGCAGATGATGCGGTTCTGTTGGCTTCATCAGGGGGGGGCCTCCAGCTCGCAGTGGAACGGTTCGCAGCTGAGTGTGAAGCGGCTGGCATGAGAATCAGCACCTCTAAGTCTGAGGCCATGGTCCTCAGCCAGAAAAGGGTGGAGTGCCATCTCCGGCTCAGGAACGAGTTCTTGCCTCAAGTGGAGGAGTTTAAGTATCTCGGGGTCTTGTTCACGAGTGATGGGAGAAGGGAACGGGAGATCGACAGGCGGATCGGGGCTGCTTCTGCAGTGATGCGGATGCTGCACCGGTCCGTCGTGGTGAAGAGGGAGCTCAGCGTAAAAGCGAAGCTCTCGATTTACCTGTCGATCTACGTTCCTACCCTCACCTATGGTCACGAGCTTTGGGTAGTGACGAAAGAATAAGATCGCGAATACAAGCGGCAGAAATGAGTTTCCTTCGAAGGGTGGCTGGCCTCTCCCTTAGAGATAAGGTGAGGAGTGCGGCCATCCAGGAGGGGCTCAGAGTAGAGCCGCTGCTCCTCCACATCGAAAGGAGCCAGTTGAGGTGGCTCAGGCATCTGATTAGGATGCCTCCTGGCCGCCTCCTGGGTGAGGTGTTCCAGGCATGTCCCACCGGGAAGAGGCCCCGTGGTAGACCCAGGACACGCTGGAGAGATTATGTATCTCGGCTGGCCTGGGAACGCCTTGGGGTCCCTCCGCATGAGCTGGAGGAGGTGGCTGGGGAGAGGGAAGCCTGGGCTTCTCTGCTTAGGCTTCTGCCCCCGCGACCCGGCCCCGGATAAGTGGAAGAAAATGGATGGATGGATGGATGGATGGAACATGACCGTACAATTAATAAAATTAAATCAGAAAATGGGGAAATTTTAACCTCACACAAATACATTAATCATAGATTTAAACAATTTTATGAATCACTGTATTCTTCCCATGCTATAAAAGATGATTTAATTATACAGAAGTTTTTAGATAGTTGTAATCTCCAAACTTTAACCCAAGAAGTTAAGATCTCTCTTAATGCAAATCTCTCATGCACAGACATTCAGGTTGCTATTAAATCATTAAAAAGTGGGAAAGCGGCTGGTCCTGATGGATATCCTGGGGAATTTTATAAAGAATTTAGTGACCTTTTATCACCTTACTTGCTAAAAATGTACACTCAAGCTAACTCAGATAATATCCTACCGCCTACTATGAGGGAAGCCACTATAATACTAATACCAAAAAAGGACAAGGACCCTGAGGAAGTAGGTAATTACAGGCCAATATCGCTGCTAACCTATGATCAAAAGATACTAGCCAAGATTCTAGCTAATAGGCTGATTTTATTAGTGGATAAATTAATTCATCCCGATCAGACAGGTTTTATACCAAACAGACACTCCTTTTTTAATTTGTGACATCTTTATAATGTGATATACTCCCAGAGGGAGGAAACTTCTGATTTGGCTGTCCTCTCCCTCGATGCGGAAAAGGCCTTTGATCAGGTAGAATGGCCCTACCTTTTTGCAACCCTGAGAAGATACGATCTTGGCGAACACTTTGTAAAATGGTTAAAAATCCTTTATCATAAACCTTGTGCTAGAATTGTCACTAATAAAACACTTTCCCCGATATTTCAGTTACATAGGGGTACCAGACAGGGCTGCTCGCTGTCACCCTTACTTTTTGCCTTAGCCCTAGAACCCCTTGCACAATCAATTCGTGCCAACCCCCTTATACAGGGATACAATACTAAAGGGACTATAAATAAAATTTCCTTATATGCAGATGATATCCTTCTGTTCATAACCAATCTTCAGTGTACTATACCAATGCTCCTAGATACAATCTCGCAGTTTAGCAGGTTTTCGGGTTACAGGATCAATTGGTCCAAGAGTGAACTGATGCCAATTAAGCTCAAGGATTCTTCGATCTTGGAAAGTATGCCATTTAAAATTGCTAATACTAAGTTCACCTACCTTGGAATAGAGCTCATCTTTGCAAGGCAAAACTGGAGGGTGGACTAGCCCTCCCTAATTTCTCATTTTACTATTACTCTTGTGCACTTCGCATCATCACAATTTGGCTAGATCACAATTTTACACAATCCAAGTGGATCACAATGGAAAAAGAAGACTGCAGTCCTCATGAAATTGGTGCTCTTATTCTGTCACCAACAAGTATAGATAATTTGACATACAACACTAACCGCATCATTCACAGTACTATGCGTATTTGGAAACAGATAAAATCCCAGTTCGGTATTGGTTCTATATCTACCTTATTACCATTAGCAAAGAATCCCTCATTTGTCCCTTCCACTTTAGATTCAGGTTATTCACAATGGAAAGATTTAGGCCTCAGGACTAAAATCATTCACAGGCTTCATTACTGTAAGGTGAAGTTACATAAAATTTTCCCTAACACATCCCCACTGTGCGACAAATGCCATATTGAAGAAGCCACACTCCTCCATTCTTACTCTTTGTGTACAAAATTAGCCCCATTTTGGTCTGGCATATTCAAAACTTTATCAGATATGTTTCATACAGAGTTGAGGCTGGACCCACTTCTGATTGTACTCAGAGTTTCTGTTCAACTTTCACAACTTAATAAATACCAACGACAATTTTTATCTTATGCCTTCATCGTAGGGAAAAAACTAGTGTTGATGTTCTGGAAAAAATCAGAGGTTCAATCGGTTAAATTGTGGCTGGAAGAACTGGTAAAGCTCTCTCACCTGGAAAGGATAAGGTATTCCTTAGCAAATAACTTAAAGCGATTCAATAGAACTTGGCAACCCCTTCGACAATATATTGATAACTCTATTTGAAGAGAATTTGATTTGACTCTCGGTGTGATAAGATGTAAGTCCTAGGGACAGAGGAGGGGGGTGGGTCTTGAGAATGTCCTTGTTTATTTGTGTTACCTTTGTTTTGTTTAACTTTGTATTTTTTTTATGTTTTATGTTCATATCAAAAGAGGATGGATTTGTATTGTTGATGTTTTAATTTTCATGTTTGACTCCTCAATAAACTGTCTGAAACACACTTTGGACTGCCCCAGAAACACTATTCCATCACTTGATGTAACACTAAAACTTTGTTTTTATCTACTGACAGATTGAAACAATCACTACAAGAAACTGCAAATTTCTGGCATTATTGATAACTGATATTGGCAATTAAACTTTAGTTGATTGAATTTTCCATCCATCGATCCATTCTCTTCCACTTATCCTGTTCAGGGTCATTGGGGGGCTAGAGCCTATCCCAGTTGTCATAGGGCGAGAGGCAGGGTGCACCCTGTACAGGTCGCCAGCCTGTTGCAGGGCCAACACGGAAAGACAGACTCACATTCACACTCTCATTCACACCTATGGGCAATTTAGAGTAGCCAGTTAACTTAACCCCAGTAAGTGCATGTCTTTGGACTGTGGGAGGAAACTGGAGAACCCGGAGGAAACCCATGCAGACATGGGGAGAACATGCAAACTCCACACAGAGAGAGAGAGAGGCCCGGGCCAAGGTGGAATTGAACCCACTAACCACTGCGCCATTGTGCTGCCCGTTGACTGAATTTTAATGACCATATTTGGATTCAGCACCCCAAAATCACCCATATCAAACTCAGAAAATCTTAGCACACTCTACATTTGCCTGAGAAGCACCAGTACAGCAATACATTAGCTAAATATTGACATGTGAATAACTCAAGAACCTGATGTGCTAGAGAAATTCTGATTATAGATTTGGAATACCTGAAATGCCTTATATCAGGCATTTTTCTCCAGGTAGCAAAATAATTGTTGACTAGTGTTATTTTTGGTGACATCACCTTTGACCATGAAAATAAAATATTTTCTTGAAATCATTCATAATTTTCTCAGTTACCTTGCTAACAGACAGACTGACACAGTGGAAGGTTTTCTGGGTGATCTACTAAAAAAGCCTGCTGCTCCCTTCTCACAAGGGGTCACCGTAGCAGGAAGTTTCGTATGTTTGATTTGGCAGATTTATATGCTGGATGCGCTTCTAGACACAACCCCGAAAGGATATCTGGGTCTCCAGTTTGAATTAACTGAGCAACTTTCCACTTGTAGCACAAATGTGCTAACCATTACACTATGGAGGCACACTCCAGGTGATCTACTGGCAATACTATTTCAGTGACTACTGAGTCTAAGAGCAGACCACAGCAACCTCCCTGAACAGGATCCAGTGGCCAGCACAGGGGCAGACATCTAAGAAAGAGTCTCACATATGAAAACCTGGACAGCACCAGTTCCTGATATGATTCACATCTACTGGCTAAATAAGCTAACTGTACTCCATGAGCACCTGGCAGCAAAAATAACCAGCTGCTAGAGGCTAAGACACGACCAGAATGGCTGACTGAAGGCCAAACAGTCCTGATCCCCAAGGATCAACAGAAAGGACCGGACCCATCCAACTACCGGCCAATAACCTGCCTCAATACAACATCAAAACAGCTAAGGTGAGCAGGCACGTGGCTCAAAACATGAACAGACCCCAGAAAAGAATTGGCAGAGATACCAGGGGAGCCAAACACCAGCTACTGGTAGATAGAGCAGTCACTCAAGACTGCAAGATGATGACTCAAGATGCTCTGTCCCCACTGCTGTTCTCTATAGGCCTTGATCCCCTCAGCCAGATCATCAACTGGCTATGGATACTGACTAAGGACTGGAACAAACATCAATCACCTCCTGTACATGGATAACATCAAGCTGTATGCCAGGAGTGAACAAGATATCGATTTACTGATCCACACCACTAGGATCTACAGCAATGACACTAGAATGTCATTCGGTCTGGAGACGTGTAGGGATGGTAGTCAGAACTGAGGCGATTGTACTACCAGAAGGCAACTTTGTAGACATTGAGGACAGCTACAAGTACCTTGAAATCCCACAGGCAAATGGGAACTATGAAGAGGTCACTAGGAAAGCTGCAACCACCAAGTACCTGCAGAGAGCAAGGCAAGTCCTGAAGAGTCAGCCGAATGGGAAGAACAAGATGCAGGCATTCAAGAACAGGGTTTATACAGGAATCCTAGAGTTAAATTTACTACCTTTTACTACCTATTTTTACTACCTCTAAAATATTTTTACTACCAGGACGAAATCGAGCAGCAGCCTTTTTTGGGGTAGCGGTGGATTCACAGCACTAAGACATGTAAGATGATAGCCCATCTCTCACCAAAGACAAAACTTTATCCCACTTACTTGAAGGTGTAACTGTGACTGTGTATTGACTAAGACCTCATACACATTAATATTCCAAACACATTTCAAAAAGTGGTGCACTAGGTAGGTGCCCGTCTTGCAGCCAGTGGGTTGCCGGTTTGAGTCCCTGTCCCTGTGCTGCATTGTGTCCTTGGGCAAGACACTTAAACCACATTGGCTAACGGTAGTATCGGTCTCTGGCTGCATGACCGCAGATGCTTGTCTATGGATGAGTGATCTGGAACAATCATTTCGTTGTGTGCCTTGTGTACACAATGACAATGAGTTGAATCTATCTATCTAAATTTGTTTTTTTAAGAATATAAACAAACTGCAACGAAATTCAAGTTTCACAAGCCGATTATTTATTTTCCAATAAAATATTGTAATACTGGTTTGCTGCTGAGGTGTGACGGCAATACTTGTGCTCATAGCTGACCTTGAGGTTGCAGTTGCAGTGCTTTCTGTAGCACCAAAAAGCAAAATAGGGATCTGCTCCCCACGCGCAAATCCGCTGCTGGTAAACTGTGGATGCTCGGTGCGATTTGATCGCCGTCACACCGTTTCAGGTCAAATTTATATTTTTTCTGCACACTTTACAAAACGCCTCTCGATCATTCCCCATATCTCATATATATATATATATATATATATATATATATATATATATATATGAGAGGGAGAGAGAGAGAGAATGCATCTGATAAATGTAAAATTACAAATATAAATACAAAATTATAAAAGATATAGAAAAGTAGGTAATGGCGATTGAAGGCTATGCTCAAATAAGCTATGTAGTACTGTGTGCTTATGTATGTAGTGTGCACAGTATGCATATTCTCACCGTGGGGAATTGAATCCACTGTCAACAGTGACTGAGCTGGAGTCCATACTGTCCAATCTAGCAGAGTGAGCTGACTGCTGGTTCTGACTGGGCTCTGGAAGGTTCTCTTTAGCACCAGGGAAGGCAAGGGTTCTTTCAAACCTCCTCTGCAGATCCCTCTCTTTTTCTCTTTCCAGAAGCCATTGCATGGTCCCTGCTCCACCTCCTCCCATGACAGTAATGCTTCCTCCAGGCTTCTCATCCTCTCCTTGACTTTTAGCCCCTCCCTCTTCAAGTTCATCATCATCTGAGACATTGTAATAGTCAAAGGTGGCATCTGCAGCACTGGATGTGGGCTCAATCCCTTGTGATGGAACAGATGGTGTTGCCAACAGATGCTTAGGAGTATCAAAGACCTCCTGGGAATCAAGAACTTCACAGGATGATGACAGAGTTGAGGAGGCAAGGGCTGTGGGTTTTCTCAGGGAGCTGTAACCTGGCAAAGGGAGGCTAGGAGGAGGTTTGAAGAGCGTGTCTTTACTAAAGATCTCCTTTCGTTTCTCCTGACTAGAGGATGTACTGTGGGGAGGTCGTCCATTAGAAAGAGGAAGGTCAGGAAAAGAGAGGGGTATTGGAGGCAGGCTGCCACACTTAGGTCCCACCTTAGGCAAGTCCTCATTTTCTGGTGGATGGGATGTCTGTCTGTCAGTTTGCCTGTCAATACTACCTGATTTTACTCCATCATGACTGTTTTTGCCCACAGTTCCCATAGGGGCTGATGCTGTGAGAATAGCCTCAGAGGATCCAGAACATTGGAAGTAATCATCAGGAGAGACAGAGCTAGGCAGTGGTTTTGGTGAATATGCTGGAAGGCTATCTCTGCTCTTACTCTTCTCCAAGTTCCTGCTACCATCCAATCCTAGAGAATCCCCAGGCACCTTAGTTGAGGTGGGTGTGGCATGAGAGTAGTGAGAAGAGCTCTGATTAGCTCGCAGAGTGCCATCATCAGTATAGTAACGGCTCCGGTCATCGTAATAATTGGGTGGTCCAATCAGTCCAGCTCCAAGTGGTCCTTTAGAGTTGTCCATGGATCTGGAACGTTCCTTGGCCTTGTCACTGCGTTCATTTCTGGATTTCCTCTCCTGGGTGTGGGAGTGTGAGCGGTGAACCTTAGAATGGTGGGCTGATGGGCCATGACTTGGCTCAGGGAAAGGCATTTCTGTGCGACGCTTGGCAAGCTCTCCAGACACATCCCACTCTGGAGTAACAGGCAGGTGGGATGAGTCAAGAATGTTAGGGTTGCTATGCGCCAGGTGAAGTCGGGCCCTTTGCCGTTCCATGGCCACTGCTTGTTCCCTCGGTGACCGAGCTAGTGAGGAGGAGTAACCTCTGTAGTCTCTGTCAGTTAGTTCTAAGTGGGAACTGTCACTTGGTTCACAGCGGGTAGTCCTTGTTTTACTATGTGAGCGGCTGAGTTTGGTCTGAGACTGCTTTCTGTGTCTACCTCCACTTCTTCTACTCCGGGAGCTGTGATTGGCTGATGATGCTTTGCTCCTCTGAGCACGCTCTTCTTCAAGACGCTTCATGACTGCTGTGTGTCGGGCAAGATTCTCCACAGTAAGTTCAGGGTTGATTCTACGTATGATCTCCATTTCTACATGGCGTGGCAGCTGACTGGGCACTTCCTCATCACGAAGTGGCCATTCCTCAGGGGGGAACTGCGCAGAGAAGGTAGCCAGCTGCTTGGCCCTATCTTTCTTAAAACTCAAACGAAACAACTTCAAACCAAACTTACGACTTCCTGTACCACTTGATCCTGCTTGTTTCTCTGTGTCTCCAGCTCCTCCTCCTCCTGCAACTCCCCCACCTCGATGCTTGTTAAGTGTGTCCGTCTTGAATGGGAACCCAAGAGAACTTCGGCTCTTTTCTGTGTTACCCCCTGCTTGCTGAGGGGGTGTTTGTGGGGAGTGTGGTACCGAGTACGCCTCCCGGTGATCTTTGGGGGATCGTCGCTGCAGGGTAGTATGGTGGCTAGGGGGGTCGTCCCCACGGTAACTGTTATTGTGAAAAGAATCCCCACCTCCCCCACTGTGGTTTTGGTTAGACTTTGGGTGTGTTCGTTCTCGCACACCCCCAGAGGTGGAAGGGGTTATGGTGCCAGAGAGAGGGGAGGTGCACTGTGTCTGCTGATTTTGCTGTTGGTTCTGATGTTGGTGTCGGTCAGTGGGACGCTCTTCCAAGTGATACCACTTAGAGTTAGTTCTGATTAGGCTTGGAGTAATGAAATAGGTTTGAGGGGTAACAATAAAATATCCATCAGGTGTTGGGTAGATCTTCCGCTCACGGACCAGCATGCTTAGAGTGTGGTGCAAAACCTCCTCCGTTGGTGTCGGTACACCTGACCAAAGACAGAGACACGAAGCAATGAGAGCATTGTCACTTTACAAAGGCCTCATTTAATTCCCTTTTTATTAGGTTTAACTATAAAAGGAAAATCACAACACAGGATTAATTTTTTATTATATGATTATGTTTAGAGCCCAAAAACACGTGAACTGTGCTTGAGGTGATCGAAAACAGGGCTTTTAAAAAAGTCCTTCCAGGATGAAGATTTTCAGACATTACATTCCACATGTAAATGTAGAAATGGAATGTCTGAAAATCTTCATCCATGAACATTTTCAGACATTCCATTTCTACATTTACATGTGGACAAGAAAAATTAAAATTTTATCTTGTAATGTTGTGTAGGCTTCTGATTGGCCAACATTTCTATCTGGTTAGGTTTGCATAACTGCCTTTTCCTTTTGCGTGGTTTTTAACGCTATTGACAAGTGTTTACCTGTTATAAATCATCAACATTATCATCGGGTGAAGTTTATGAACCAGTAAATAGCACAGGACACTGTGTGCATTCTTTTTGTTTTACTCTGGAGTGAAAAGTCATTCTGTGTCCATCCTCCAGGGATTTTCTCTCGAGTTTTTTATTCATCCTTTTATTTCTTCTTTGTTCTACTTTCCTTATCACTATTACTTTTTCCCCAAATAAACCCCTCACTCTCTCCATTTCCCTTTTTTCCTCTAGAATATCTTCTTCAATCACTCCCTCTATCAGTCTGGAGTTATTACTGTCAGTTACATCATAGCAACCTTTCACTGCAGTCAGACTGATGCAATACAAGACAGACTGCACACACAGAAACAGCAAGTATTTGTTCAGCCCACTCAATCTTGTTAAAAAGAAGACTAAGCTGAGAGAATGTTACATTTTGAATCTCTGCTAAAAAATTTGGATTGGGAGAAGTTTAGCACTTTGTAAGGGAATCCATGTGGCTAACAGTTCAGTAACTAAAGAATAATGTTTCTTGTATGGCACACAATATAATAACACAGAGAACAGAGAGAAATAAAAAGAGAAATGTCTGTGTAAATCACTGTACACTTCTGAAAACCACTGTCAGTGAACAGTATAAATCTGTGTGCATCCACTGGTGTGGTAAATACAATTCATGAATGCAATTGCCTTCTTTAGGAACACTGTCCTGTGACCAATTCAAATTTGGTGGTATTGGGGTGAGGCTGGGTATTAGTGCATAAGTAACTTGCACAATATATGCTGAACAATGTATGGGATTAACATGCTGCAAATTCAGACAACATACATTTTTCCCCCTTTTATTTACTTGACAGGGAAATTGCTTGTTAATGGACATTATCAATATAAGGAAATATAAGCTGCCAGAATTTAGCAAAAGTGCAGTATCTGAAGTCCCTGAGCCTGAGACAAAACTTTACAATAAACTAAAAAACATAGAGAGTGTAAGAACATTCAAGCTGCACTGACCATCAGAAATGGTCCAAAAATATAAGCTCCTCCCCTTATAGGAACACATTATAGTATGTCACCTCAGAGTACAAAAGCATTATATAAGAATAAGTCCATTTACCTCTACTAATTTTTTCGTAAAGATCAAACTTTTTACACTATTTAACAATTGCTAAAACACTAAACCCCATTCCCTAAATCAAATCCACAGAAACCTAAATGAATTTCTTGAATCACACACTCTTCTGGCCAAACTGTGAGCACAGTTCAGGCACTTAGCCACATCCGGTGCAACTCAATCACTCTTTTGCGCAACAGCAAACACATTCTCAGTCACTAAGCACACTTCACACGTGTTTTGCTGAACCTTAAACACATCCCCAATCACTGAACACATTGTTGCAAAACTGTAAACACTGGCTGTTGAATGTGAACACAACTCCAACACCGCTGTCATCTGTTATACACAGCATCTCACAATTGAACACACATTTGTCATATGATGTGAGCAGACAAACTGGGCAAGATAAAAGTCACTTTAGTATGCAGGTGGCACATGTGCATCTACAATGGACAGATACATACGGAGATGCAGAGGAGGAAGAGTGCGTGTGAGAGGCAGCAGACAAGGGGGAGGATGCAGACGACCGAGAACAGTCATCACCGATGAAATACGGGCAACCATTGTACACCACGTCCTTGTCCGCGGGATAATCATGAGGGAAACAGGACAAAGGGTCCAACCCAATCTGAGCAGATTCTCTGCGGCAACATAATCATTATCACTGTTCCATGCTGTCCAACATTTGACACAGAGTATGCCACACTGCAAGTACTGTCATGTCCATTACAGTGGAATGTCCACTGGCAATATACATTCATGCACTCCCCCTTTCCCAGACTTGAAGAACAACCACATGCGGGTGGCAGGAGCGCCCTTTTCATGCAACGTGTGGAAGTTCCTGGCAAGCAGGGTGGCAATGTCACCCTCTGTGCAGCCACTGGAAACTGGGAGGGTGGGGTCCTCCACCGTCATGCTAACCTGGGACCATACAACCATACAACACCAGACATCTCCTCCCATTCCTAGGTGGTCTACAGGATCGCATGGCTGCGCAGGCCCAGTCCTAGCCCACTGTGACTGGGTGGACAGACTGAAAATGTAAGTGGGCAAGTATAAATGTAGACACACAATATATTTGTTTGTCTTTTTGGAGTTGAATACAGCCCTAGTAGACACAAAGATATACACATACACTCTCTCCATTTATCTGGGCTTGGGACCATCACAGAAAGTGGTGGACTCTTGATAGTGTGGAGAAGGAACTCTCATCGGATGCAGAAGACACACCAATTACAAGTGCTGTGACATAGAGTTTAAGGAGTTCAGGAAAAGCATCCTTGTATTCCTGCAGGTTGAAACACAGAGTGGACAGGTCTTTTTTCATTTGGGTACTTCTTAAGCAGCAGCGGTTTTGCCACAGGTATTTCATTTTTGAGACCTTCAATCTCTGTAGATCCAGCAAGACTGTGTAGAGGGAGCAAAAGTGTGGGTTCAAGGTAGTTGGCTGACTGGGGCAGGAGACATGAGATGGCATTCATCAGGTCTTTATTTTTTTGAGAAAATCTGTTCTCTAGTTCTGAAATGGCCCTGTCTAATATGTTGAGAGATGCTCTTTTATTAAGCAATACCCGCTGTCGCTTGGCAGGAGGAGCATCGTCAAAGTCCTGAGCCCGTTCTGTGGAGCATTCTGTCCTAAGTTGTTTTAAGCCCTCCAGACAAGACCCAACAACAGTACATGCAGCAGACATATCAGTCGAGTGGGACTGCAGCATTGTGTTTGCAGGTTTTATAAGGACAAGTACTCTCTCCCAAAAGTTTCCAATTTTAAAGAAGTGATGCCTTTTAATTTGTGTAAGCAGGCCTGATGCTTCTGTGCACAAATGAGTACTAATATTGTCATCTTCTGAGATTTCCTTTAGAATTTTTTTAGTACATGCTCCTTGTTGTCAGTTAAACATTTTGTCACATCATAATGACTAGTCCATCTGATTTGCAAAAGCTTTTTCAGACATGGGGCATTATAATTTTGACACACAAAGTGGTGTCGAAAGAAACTGTAAAGAGACAGTTCTCTTTACAGTTTCTTTCGACACCACAGTTCCTTGAAAGATCAAAGAATTTCTTTGCACATGGCTCACTCTGCATTGCATGTACTACAGCTAGGTGTAGCCGGTGGTTGTAGCAGTGAATATAGGAGATGTATTTACCAGTTTTGCTCTGAATTAATGCATGTACATCACCTTTTACTCCACTCATCACTGATGCTCCATCACAACATTGACTCACAATGTGCTCTCTACTGAATCCAACATCTGCAAGATACCTCAGTATTTCTGTGGACATGTTATTCAGCATCTAATTGAGGCAAGTCCACCAAGTCAATTAGATGTTCTTCTGGGGCCAATTTACACACAAATCTGATAATGGACAGATTTTCAACATTACCCCTGGTCCCATCACATTTTAGACAAAACCCACTGGAATCTGCATTTTTATATCTGTTTTGTATCTCTTCGATTACCATGTTTGCCAGTGTCTCAATAATTTCATTCTGTATGTCTTTGGATGTGTATCTTGCATTTAGGGGGATGTTTTTGGTAATGTCAGCCAACTTATCTTTTTCAAGGGTGTACTAAAAAAGTTAAAAAACAGTCTAGCAGCATCATCAGCTTCTCCTTGATCAAGCCTCTCAGTTGTAGCACTGAGCCCTAGCTTGTTAATGCAGATAAATTTGATCACATCACCAATGCTTTTAACATAGTACCGTTTTTTTTTTTTACCTGTGTTTTACCCAGTAGCATAGAAGCAATGGTTGTTCCCTTCGCCCCTCTGTGCTGCGGCTCAGCCCATGTTCCAGCAGCCAGCACATGACTGTGGCTGGATGCGTGCTTTTGCAAGCCCCTCCCACTTTCCAGAGCTGCTTTCCAGTTGTTAAACCCCTGCAAAGTAAAGACTATGTCCCTCTCGTTGCCCATTGAATAATTGTGACAGGGGAAGCAGAAACATGTGTCCCGAGCCACAGAGTATTCCAGCCAAGGTCTAGTGTGGTACCACGCCGGGTCGAATGAGCAGAACGTATTGGCGAAGGCACGTTTTGGATAGTTAGCTAGCACTGGCTGTGTGGGCACAGTGCTATTCAGGTCAGCAATGGTAGGACCTGGCGCTGAAACTGCCAGAGGAAAGACCTGCTTTGGGTCTGGGGATGTGGCTAGAGTAGGACTAGCATTAGGGGTGCTTGTGTTATTACATGCATAGAAACTAGTCAGCAGATTGTTTGCTGACCCGCTCAGGGGGAGACATTTCAGCATGGACAGCAGCGGAAGTCGTTGGGGATACTCCAGGGCTAGACTTACTGATAGGCTTAAAGAAGCGATACATGCTCATGGTGTCAAGTGAGTTTATATACCGTATTTTCCGGAGTATAAGTTGACACAGAAGAGGAAGCGGCGCTTCGTCTACGGAGTGTACGGAATTGTTTAGAAGTGACACCGAGGATAAAGAATTCAATGGATTGATGGTTTGGTTAACTTGTTAGTATGTTCTTTATGCTATGGTTATCTGAATAACTTAATGTTACGTTAACATACCGAACACGTGTTCGTTGTGCGTCATGTAGCTGAATGTGTTACGTTAGCATAACGTAACTCATGTAGCTGAATGTGTTACGTTAGCATAACGTAGGCGTAACCGTGTTCGTCCTGTTCTTTAATCCATTATTATTTTAAATTGCCGTTCAAGATGGAATTTCTGCTCTGGGTCTCGGATTCCATCAACCCCCCCCCCCCAAAAAAGTGCGACTTATAGTCCAGTGCGACCTATATATGTTTTTTTCTTCTTTATTATGCATTTTTTGGCTGGTGCGACCTATACTCCGGAGCGACGTATAGTCCGAAAAATACGGTAATATTCAGACATGTCCCTGAATGGAAACAACCTAAAAGAATAGAAATGAAGTAATGTCTAAGTTAAATACCATAATTGGAGATGGATGGTGGAGTGATAGTTTGTCATGATGATGTATGAAAACTAGGTTGTGTCCTAGACTTAAACTATAAAGGACGGTGCATCGAAGCATCGGATGAGAATTTCAGGAGCTTCTTCCCCGCACCAGGACTACTCTGCAGAGAGGACAAGCCCAACCCTTCTGTGGAATACCATTTCGACTTGAACAGTTCTGAGTGCTTTCTCCCTGCCAATTCAGATGAAGATTAGAGGTACTTTTGCCGCGGATTCCATTTTTTGGACTTTGTATCAAGTTGCAGTGGATTTCTGAGGAACAGCAGAGATTGTAAAAAGGACAGTTAACAGAAGGACAGAATACCTTCCCTTTTGGACTTCTCCTTTTTCCCCCGCTTCACTGAGGCGGTCTAGTGCGGTCGCCAGAAGCGACCGCACTAGACTTTAAGTGCGGTCACTTCTGGCCAGGAACCCGCTTGAAGTCTTTTCTTCCAAAAGGATTTTGGACATTTTCAAGCCCCTTCTTCAACAACCCAGCTCATAAGTATTCCATCATGATTGTGATCTAGTAATTTTGAGAATTATACTCTATAATTGACTTATATTGATTTTGAGTCCTGAATTTTAAGTTGATTACTGAACTTTAAAAATTGATTAAGGATTAATTTTCAGCTAATTGTAAACTGCTTGAGCTGAAACCTGCAAATAAAATTGACTCTAAAAGTCAGTATAGTTCTTTTGAGAATTATTTCCCCTATTAATGGTGGGGTACATTAATGGTCTCATGATAGTAAAACTCTAGGCAAGTAGCTTAAACACCTAGCTCTGTTTTGGTCACACTAGTCTTGAATCCACTTAAACTAAAACAGGGTTTATACAGGAATCCTAGAGTTAAATTTACTACCTTTTACTACCTATTTTTACTACCTGTAAAATATTTTTACTACCAGGACGAAATCGAGCAGCAGCCTTTTTTTTTTTTTTTCCAAATTTCTTTATTAAAGTTTTCCAGTGTTACCAAATTATAGAAATGCGTAAAGAAAGTGCAAAAACTGATGAAAAGTTAAATTCAGTATTATATCCAATCCTTGTAACGTTGTAAGCCAATCATACAAAGGCAAACTGAAAAGAAGTAACAAACCAGGGAACATTAATTACCCCCCCCCCCTTAAAAAAAAAAGTTAGAGTATGGATGGTGCCTATAAAACATTCAATGATATATAAACTTGACAAGTACAATGGGAAAGTATACACTCACATATACCCTCATACCTCCTACACTACCACATTAACACACACACACATACACATACCCTGAGACACACATGCAAGGGCTCCAAACCAAGCGCCCGAAGGCTTAGACTGGCTTACCCTATAGCCCTTGGTGCATGCCACACAAAAATAAATAAATAACTAAATAGAATTTACACAAATAACTTTGTATCTACCCAAATGCGTATGCATACCCATACACCCATATAGGCACATACTTGAATACATGCACGTATCTGCACCCAAGGACACAAATAGATATATACACATACGAGAAAAAAAAAAGAAAAAAAAAAGGAGTGATCCCGCCCTTCCACCCCATCCCCCCCAGCACTAATCCGGACAGATGTTGTACTCCGCTAAGTGTTTCAGCACCAGCAGCCATGTTTGGTTAAATGCCCTTAGTGATCCAGATCTGAGAGCACGTAACTTCTCCAACTTAACACAACTCAAAATCTCACGCAGCCACCAGTTATGAGTAGGGGGAGAAGAACACTTCCATTTCAAAAGAATTGCTCGCCTGGCTAGCAAGGTGCAGAATGCAACTAGCCGTTGCTTGGATGCAGGCATCGGAGAACCAAAGGAAACTCCAAACAAAGCTAGAGAGGGATCCAAATTAAAAGTAACTCCCAGTGCCCGACTGAGTGTAGTAAAAATATCAGACCAAAAGGCTGACAGTCTGGGACACGACCAAAACGTGTGTAAGTGATTAGCCGGTGAGTGACCGCATCTGGTGCACGCATCGGAACGTCCTGGAAAAATTCTAGCTAGCCTAGCATTAGTGAGATGGAGTTTGTGTAGCACCTTAAACTGCAAAAGCCAATGCCTAGCACAAACTGAGGAGGTATAAACCCTTTTCAACACAAGAGACCAATGTTCATCAGAAATGGACATTGGCAGCTCCTGCTCCCAGGCGAGTTTGAGGGAGTTCGCTAGGCCAGCAGTCGCAGAATTAATAATAGTATAAATTTTAGAGATCAATCTCCTTTGAGCTGGATCGCAAGCAAGAAGGACATCGAGCATGGTCTAGGGTGGGCGTCCAGGAAAGTGAGGGAAAAGGTAGCGAACAAAGTGCCTGATTTGGAAAAAACGGAATAGGTGGCTACTGGGTAAATTAAACTTCTCCATCAAGGCTGAAAAGGATATAAAAACTCCATTCACTTAGAGGTCATTAATGCTCATGATGCCTTTTCTCTGACCACAGCTGGAAAGCTTCATCCGTGCATGCTGGCAGGAACTGGGGATTGTGAGCAATAGGGGTTAAAAAAATAGAACCAGTGTGAATGCCAAAATGTCTCCTAAATTGGATCCAAATCCTGAGAGAATCACGAATGACAGGATTTGTCAAGAGTCCTTTAAGAGAGATAGGAAGTTGAGAACGGACTAAAGAATAAAGAGAATATTGTGAGGATATCTCAAGCTGTAACCAGGATGGGCCTACATTGGGGGAAGTACCTTTAACCCAATACAGAAGTTTTAGAATGTTACAGGACCAATAGTAGCTACGAAAGTTTGGCAACCCCAGCCCCCCGTCCGCCTTCCGGCATTGAAGAGATACAGTCTTCAGACGCGCGGGTCTATTGCCCCAGATAAAGGGGATCAGTATTTTATCCAGTTTAACAAAAAATGTATTATTGATCAGAATAGGAATGTGTTGAAACAGATACAGAAATTTGGGCAAAATTTTTATTTTTATTAGGTTAATGCGCCCAACAAGAGACAGGGGGAGAGAAGCCCACTTCTCCAGGCTTGCAGCGGTCAACTCAAGCAGAGGCGCGAAGTTCTCGTGTAACAAATCAGTAAAGGAACGGGTAAAGGTAACGCCTAAATATTTGAATTTCTTATGAGCAATTTTAAAGGGAAAAAAGTTTAAAGGAAGCGAGAGTGCTGGCGCATTAACCAAAAACAGCTCACTTTTCTGAAGGTTTAGCTTATAGCCTGACACTTTACCAAAATGTTGCAAAATGTCCAATACTGAGGGGAGCGAGTGGATGGGGTCAGAGATATAAAGGAGCAGATCATCTGCATACAGAGAGAGTTTATGAACGAAGTTAAATCGTGTAATCCCCACAAACTGCTGATGATGGCGTAGCCAGATGGCTAAAGGTTCTATTGCCAGGTTAAACAGCAAAGGTGAAAGAGGGCATCCTTGACGGGTGCCACGCCGTAGAGGGAAAGGGGATGAGAGGGTTCCATTAGTCAGAACTGATGCCATTGGAGCTGAGTACATAAGGCGAATCCAGGAAATAAACCTGGGGCAGAACCCAAACTTCTGAAGGCTATAAAACAGAAAATTCCACTCGACTCTGTCAAATGCCTTCTCAGCGTCAAGGGACACCACTACCTCAGGACTGTCAGATGAATATGAATAAAGAATATTAAGCAGCCGTCGAGTGTTGAAAAAGGAATGCCTCCCCCGCATAAAACCAGTTTGATCCTGAGCTATTAAATCTGGCAAAGCCCGCTGAAGTCGACAGGCAAGGACCTTAGCCAGGATCTTAAAGTCCACATTAAGTAATGATATCGGCCTATAACTCCCACAGAGGGTGGGATCTTTATCTTTCTTCAGTAAAAGTGAAATAGTGGCAAGTGACATAGAAGGGGGAAGTGAGCCAACAATAAAAGATTTGTTGTACACCCTCACCAGGAATGGAGAAAGAAGTGAAGAAAACTCTTTGTAAAATTCTGTTGTAAAACCATCTGGGCCTGGAGATTTACCAGCTGGCAAGGCCCTGATGGCATTATGTACCTCAGAAATGGAAATAGGGGAACTCATCTCCTCAGAGAAGGTATGTGGCACTTGCGGAAAGGGAAGAGTGTCGAGGGTAGATAGCTTTGACTGGTTTAGAATGCAAGATTCAGAAGCATATAAATTTAAGAAATAATCACTAAAAGTCTGGTTGATTAAATTGGGGTTGACGACAATGTCACCCGACGGGATTCTAATTTTTAGAATAAGCCTAGAGGCCCAAGCACGTCTAGCTTGATGGGCCAGGAGTTTCCCAGCCTTATCACCCTGCTTGTAATGGTGCAACCTAGACTGTCTTAATTGCAGTTCAATTTTACGAGTCATGAGGAGTTCATATTCTGAATGAAGCTGAAGGCGTCTATTATAAAGCGCAGAGGAAACATTAATCGCATAGGCTGCATCAATTCTACGTAACTCATCCATAATCTCTGCTAATCTCTGCCTCTGTCCTCCTGGTGTGAAATATGAATGAAATAATATGACCCCGAATAAAAGCCTTAAAGGCCCCCCACGCAGACTGGATCCCAACCTCCGTAGACGCATTAACAGAAAAATAAAAATCAATTTGGGATGTAATGAATTTTTTAAAGTCGTCTACTGACAACATGTAAGAGCAAAACTTCCAATGCCTCTGGCTAAAAATGACAGTGGGAAGACATAAGTCAATAGAAACAGGAGCATGGTCTGAAATAACGATGGGATGATAGACCGAGGATGAAAACTGCGGAAGCAATTTATTATCAAGTAGAAAAAAGTCAATCCTTGAGTAAGTATGATGAACACCAGAAAAAAATGAAAAAGTTTTATCAAGGGGGTGGGCAACTCTCCAAGGGTCAGAGAGACCAACTTGGGAAGCATAATGAAGCACTCGGGCCGCAGATTTAGACATAGTTGCATGTCTGGGGGAGGAGCTATCTAACAACGTATCCTGTACCAAATTAAAATCGCTGCTGATAATGACATGGTGCATATCTACATTGGGGAGACTAAGAAAAAAATTGTCAACAAAAGCAACGTCATCCCAGTTAGGGGCATAAATACAGGCCAATGTTACTGGAAGGCCCCGCAGTACACCAGATGCGATCACAAAACGACCATTGGGGTCTGAAAGTGAGTCAGTCAGTTCGAAATCAATATCCTTATGGATAATGATAGCCACCCCCCTTGCCCAAATTGAGTACTTGGAGTGAAAAAGATTATTCATCCAGGGCCTTTTAATGCGGTGGACCTCTGAGGCCTTGAGATGAGTCTCCTGCAAAAAAATAATGTCGGCCTGAAGGTGTTTAAGTCGAGAGAAAACCTTACCAATTTTAATAGTTTTGTTCAGGCCGTTAACGTTCCAGGAGATCACTCGGAGACCAGGAGGTTTATCCGCCATGTTAACATATCATGAAAAAGTGGCACACTGGGAGTCAGCAGAACAGTGATCACCTCCAGAAACGAAAGGGGGGGCAGAAGGGGGGGCCAGGGGGTGAACCGGCGGGAAGGAAGGCAGGAAAAAGAAAGGAAGAAAAAAAAAAACCCACATACATCCAAACAACACATACTCCCACATATACAAAAACCCAACAAGGTATTCTAATGCACCATAAACATACCCTAATCCCACCCCTATACAGTCTAAAAGGCTAGGCCTACAAACTAAACCTATCTAACACTCTTGAGGCTCAGTCTCCGATCGCAAATGGAAAACCCTCTTTATTAAAAATAAAATAAAATAATTGGAAAAGGCTAGAAACAACTGAAAACCAGTCAATGAGTATTGACAACTAGCAAACCAATAATAGATGGCCTAAGCAAAAAGTCACTTGGAGCTGTCAAGACGAAACAATGTGTAACAGCCAGCTGCGTAACAGTCTCCAGCCAAAGGCTCACCAGTCCATGGCAGGTCTCAAACGCTCATGAAACAACACACTATGGATCAGGGGATCGCTGTAATCTGAGAAAATCCTCTGCTTCAGCAACCGAATTGAGTCTCTTCTTGTCGCCACCAGGAGAGGAGATGAAAAGTCTAGCAGGGAAGCGTAACACCGGGCGATGGTCCGCATCGTACAGCTTCTTAAGCACATCCCTATTTGCGGCTCGCTGTTCAAGGACCTCAGGGGCATAATCCTCATAAATAGCGATAGGGCGTCCGCGGTATTGCAGATTACCTCTCCGAGAGCGAGCTTCACGGATGATGTTCTCCTCAACTTGGAAGTGATGCAACCTGATGATAACAGCCCTGGGCTTGTTAGCGTTCTGAGGCCTGTTAGCCAGAGCCCGATGAGCACGATCTATCTTTGGCGGAGAAGAGAGCACATCCCCAAATTACCTCTGACAGTAGATCAGCGAAAAAAGCGGTAGGGCGTTGACCTTCAGCAGACTCCGGCACACCAACAACATGGATATTATTGTGTCTACTGCGAGATTCCAAATCAATCATTTTAGCGTGCAGCTTAGCATTAACCTGTGTCAGCTCGTAGCACGTTGCTTCCAACGTCCGAACCCGTTCATCCAGCGAGTTCGAGTTGGTTTCAAGTGAGGCAATTTTTTGACCATGGTCAGTTACCGTAAGCTGCAATTGGTCCATCTTGGACTCCAGCGTGGAGAG
Source organism: Archocentrus centrarchus (assembly GCF_007364275.1). Classification (NCBI taxonomy): domain Eukaryota; kingdom Metazoa; phylum Chordata; class Actinopteri; order Cichliformes; family Cichlidae; genus Archocentrus; species Archocentrus centrarchus. The sequence goes on along the minus strand of NC_044355.1, from coordinate 35,295,994 downwards.
TGCAAGTCTATGGTCCGCGCAGATAGCATTGCAATGTTCTTCGAGAAGTGCGGTTAGCTGAGCAAAGCTAACCTGCTGATCCAGGGCATCAGGTGAGGTAGCCTGCTCCTTCTTGCTCTGCTTCGTCGCCTTAGAGGACATCTCCAAATCAGGCGCAGCTACTATTAGAAGTGATTATAGTATCAACAGTAGATGGTAAATAAGAGGGTTAAGCAGAACTGAGGTAGGAAAGTAAGAAACAGCAGAGACCGAGCGGGACACGTCTTACTCACTAGCCGCCATCTTGGTTCCCGCAGCAGCCTTTTTTGGGGTAGCGGTGGATTCACAGCACTAAGACATGTAAGATGATCGCCCATCTCTCACCAAAGATAAAACTGTATCCCACTTACTTGAAGGTGTAACTGTGACTTTGTCTTGACTAAGACCTCATACACATTAATATTCCAAACACATTTCAAAAAGTGGCGCAGTAGGTAGGCGCCTGTCTTGCAGCCGGTGGGTTGCCAGTTTGAGTCCCTGTCCCTGTGCTGCGTTGTGTCCTTGGGCAAGACACTTAAACCACGTTGCCTAACAGTAGTGCAATGTGGCTGCATGACCGCAGATGCTCGTCTCTGGATGAGTGATCTGGAACAATCATTTCATTGTGTGCCTTGTGTGCACAATGACAATGAGTTGAATCTGTCTATCTAAATTTGTTTTTTTAAGAATATAAACATTCCCCATGACCGGCTTAACCCTCTGGGGTCCGGGGTATATTTGGCCATTTTTGACTATTTTTGGTTTAGCTTCATAGTTGACCTTAGAAACTGTTTACCCTGCCTTGTTTGGTATAATTTTTTTTTTCAGTACGACCTCATATGTGTGACTGTATAGTTATTCTTTCATTTTCACATACTGTATTAAGACATTGGACTTACAATCACATAAAAATATAAAATCAGAGTAGAAAAAAGTTAAAAATCACAAACATGCTTAAGGAATTATTTTTACAATTAAAATACAAATATAAGTTGTAAATTTGCAAAACTTGTGTAAAAATATAGTAAATAAAGTTAAATACAACTATTCACATTAAAATGCAGGAAAGGCCTCAGGTGTTTTTGTGTACAACTATTGGCAGAGCAATCAGGACTCACATTAAGACGCTAGACAAATTATTTATGCCACCTCAAAAAAGTTTCTGTCCTCCTCAAGACTGAGGGGCCATCACAGGCAAAACTTACCAGTAATGTCTCTTGTACCACTTTTTCAACTGCTCCGCAGCAGTCAAATGCACCCAAATGCACCGTGTTACCACATAATTTTCTGATTGGTTGATTTTTCCACCAATAGGAAAGGGGTTGTCGGGAATTATTTTGTTTTGTTGTTTTTATTAGCAAGCACTTCCTGTTAGTGAAACTCACATTTTCGCCATTTATTTCTGCACAAAACGCGCATCGAAGGTGAGGACAATATACAGGAAAAAAGCATGGCGTAAATTATTGGGCATAACTCTGGTTTTACTTGGCCTATCAACGTAATTTAAAAACTGGTACATAGTTTGAAGTCTGCACTTTCGATTCATGGCAGCAGCGTCCCGATGCTACGTCATCTAAAATCGGCAATGTCATTTTGGCACGCCAGCGCGTCTGTGCGCTCTGGGGGGTTAAGCCAGTCTTTGCCGGGTCATCGAGCCAAAGTTGTGAAAACTATATTTTCCCATGACGAGGCGCAAAATGACTCCGCACATGCGCACAGCAGATCGGACAGTGGAACCACTCGTCTATCAACGTCAGCTCAGGTCCTGCTGAGTAGTTATATTTCTATACAATTCTTATAGTTAAACGAACTTAAAACAAAAAGTTTGCAACAATGGAAAAGTCACAATATATTGAAGAGGTGATGAAAAATTTACTACCAAGTCAAATTCTGTTTACTACCTTTTACTAGCCTTAATTTGACCTCATTTAATTTACTACCTTTTACTACCCCGCGGAAACCCTGTAAAATATGTCCCTTGGGCTTATTTGCCTAGCCTATAAAATTTGACCTGGCAGATTTCCAAGTGCACTGATCAATAGGGGTGAGCCTCCATAACTGACGGGACCAAACCTCAGACACCGCTGCAGGAGGCCTCCCTGACTGGTGATACTGAGGGATAGGAGGAAGCGGGGCAGACGTCAGGATTAACGGAGGTTAGAAGCCAGGCGAGTCACCCTGTGTTGCCTTTTTCTGATGATTCATTCTGTGGGGCTGATGTTTTGGTGTGGGTCTTGAAAATGAGTGTGTTGAGAACCCCGTTGCATAATGTTCACTTATGCTCTCCTATTGTGTCGGGTCTGGTGAAGGTTGGCGTGTGCCCGCGTTTGCCTGTGCCAGGGGTTGCGTTAATACTCGGCAATGATTTGGCCGGAGGGAGAGTTTTTCCATCCGCCAAGGTGATTGACAACCCCACTGATAACGTTAACGTCCCAGGCTGCGCTGCTGCGGATCCATCCCCAGCGTTTCCTGCCTGTGTCATTACGCGCGCGCAAAGCTGTAAATACGGTGGCGTTGACCTGTCTGACACTTTTCTTGGTTCGTTAGATGGCCCTGGGGAAAAGGAACGTCCCACAGAGAAAGCGGTGTCAGAAATCTTGTCGCCTGCTGCGGTTGACTTCTCTTTTGACCTAAACAAGGCTGAGCTTGTGCACGCGCAACAGACCGACCCCTCGCTGGCCAAGTGTTTGTCTGCCGCGCTCTCCAGCACCCAGGATCCTTGTGTTTACCGGATTGAGAATGATGTGTTGATGCGTATGTGGCATTCACCTTCGTCCGATGATTTAGGCTGGAACGTGTTTCACCAAGTTTAGACCCCAAATTCTTAGCCTCGCTCATGACATGTTCTCTAGACACCTAGGAATAAAGAAAACATACCACCGAATTTTACGTAATTTCTTTTGGCTTGAGCATAAGAGCGATGTGGTTCAGTACTGCTGCTCTTGTCATGTATGTCAAGCACCGCTGCACCCGATCCCTGCGATCGGGGAGCCGTTTGAACACATCTTGTTTGACTGTCCGCTTCCACGAACAAAGTCGGGACACCAGTACCTGCTGACTATTATATGTGCTGCCACACAATACCCCGAGGCTTTTCCATTGCACATTCTGAAGTTCAAAGCAGTGGTCAAAGCTCTTGTGAGGTTTTTTCAGTGTTTGGATTCCAAACGGATCAGGGTTCCAATTTCACATCCATGATCTTTTCTCCTGTTTTTTGGTTAGGGAGTTAGGGGTAGTGAATGTCATTTGTTTATTTTGTTTGGGGTAGGGTTTAGTTAGTTTTCTCTCCCCTGGGTTAGCTGTTTTGTTTGTTGTTTTGGCCTTGGCCCACCCCGGAGTTTATGTTCTCGCACATTCTTGCACATTCAATAAACAGTCAAATCGTTATATCTGACCCGCTTGTGGTGTGTGGTGCTTTTGGGGCTGACGCAAGGGGGCCACCTGTCCAACTTTTGGTGTTGCGCTCTAACTCCTAGACCGGGGCGTAACAAATGAGTTATATGAAGATGTGGGACCTATGAATTTTGACACATCAGGTACATGAAATACATGAAGTACCTTCATGAATGTCTACTAGAAGATGTGAATGCAGCACTATGGACAATCCCTACTGCAACCTACTGCGATCACTAAAACCAATTAGTTAATGTATACTATGGCAATGGTGTACCTTTGAAATGCTTGTCTATAAGATGCACAGCTACAAGGAGCAGTACCCTCCATGGAAAAGATGGCTAGAAGTTAAGATCAAGGTAGCACAGAGGAAAGCTAGCCAGCTATCAGAGCTGCAAAAAGGTGTGATGAAAAAGGGGTGCCTACGAAGTACAGCAAGTTGTCCATACCCGAGGCCTTAGAAACTGCCAAGCAAAGACTCTAAACCTTGGTTAACTACCTGAAGAGGTATACCAGACACACAGAAGCCAGCAGAATAATAGAGATGTTCTCCAATGAACCATCCAATGTGTACTCTCAGTGGTAGGGGAACAATACAAAAACAGCACCCCCACCAAGGCTGGAGACAGCGCAAAACTGGAAAAGCATCTAGAAAAGGGATGCAGCACACAACACCAATGCTCAGTGGCTAGTAAATCTAAGAGGAGACCACAGCAACCTCCCTAAACAGGTATGAAGAACTGGACAGCACCAGACCCTGACATGATTTAAATCTACTGACTAAAGAAGCTAACTGCATTCCATGAGCACCTGGCAGCACAAATGATCATAGTGCTAAAGGATAAGACACACCTGGACTGGCTGACTAAAGGATGGACAGTCCTGATCCCCAAGGATCCCCAGAAGGGACCAGTCCCATCCAACTACCAGCCAATAACCTGCCTCAGTACAACATGGAAACTCCTGTCAGGCATCATAGCAGCTAAGATGAGCAGGCACATGGCTGAATACATGAGTGCAGCCCAGAAAGGAATTGGCAGAGATACCAGAGGAGCAAAACACCAGCTACTGATAGATTGAGCAGTCATTTAAGACTGTAAGACCAGACTGACCAACCAGAGTATCGCCTGGATTGCTTACAAGAAAACCTATGGCTCAATGCTTTATGCATGGATCCTGGAATTCCCGGAATGGTACAAGATCAACAGGACCCTAAGACCCTTCATCAGGAACACAATGGGGATGTGGAGAACAACACTAGAGGCAGACTTTGAGCCAATTGCACAAGTCACCATCAAGTGCGCGATTTACCAAGGAGATGCTCTGTCCCCACTGCTGTTCTCCATAGGCTTAAACCCCCTCAACCAGATCATTAACAAGACTGGCTATGGATACTGACTATGGTATGGTGCAAACAACAGCCACCTCCTCTACATGGATGACATCAAGCTGTATGCCAGGAGTGAATGAGACATCGATCCATGCCACTAGGATCTACAGCAATGAGACTAGAATGTCATTCGGACTGGAGAAGTGTAGGCAAACGCTAACAAAAAGAGGAAAGGTAGTCAAAACTGAGGGTATTGCATTACCAGAACGCAACTTTGTAGACATTGAGTACCTTGGAATCCCATAGGCAAATGGGAACTAGGGCTGCAGCTAATGACTATTTTGGTAGTCAACTAATCTGTCAATTTTATCGATTAATCAATGATTTCAGTCTTAACTCACCTGTTCAAGTCTGCTCACCTGTTAATATCACCTTGTTGTCTCTTCTCACAATTAAAATAATGACCCATAAAAATATGTTTGAAACAAATCAAATGTATTTTTAACATTGTGACCATCACAATAAATATCAAATAAATGATGCATATTAAAGTGAATGCAATTTTTATTTTTAAATGAAAATATAATGTGCAATTAAGTATATAAAAATGGCCTCTGTCCAAAAGTTCAAATAAGGCTTCAAATTAAATCAAAAAGATTTTTCTGTCCAAAACAACTGAAAAGTTTACAGACGATCCAGTTAATGAAGAGGTTTACTATTCAGAGAGAATGCTGATATTAATGCAAGGGGAAAAAAAAGAGAGACAAAGTAGCTGCTCCTATTGTCCTTCACTCATTAGCTAACATAACTGAAATGGTGCCGCTTAGCAAACATTATCCATGAGACCTTGTTTCCAACAAGTAAACTAACAGAAATATTACTGTACAAACATTAACAGAGTATCAACGAGATGCGCTAACTCTCTATAATGTACCTATCCAGAGTTGACGTCACAGCTCCAGGGTGCCAGCTTTTTAAACCATAGACATAAATGTGTATGTTTTAAATGATCATGCACTGCGGTGATGCTGCCATGGAAGGAAAGCTCTGCCTCGCACAGTCTGCATTCAACTTTATTTTTGTTTTCTGTGAAACGCTCCCACACCTTTGACAGTCTGTCTAGATTTTCTTTCATTTTCTCCACCTTCCTCTTTGTTCCACCATTGTTATGTTGTTCACAGAACTTTCTTCTTCATGACTATTGTAGTTATTGGCAAACAATGGAGGCAATACTGCCCCCATATCTTTCTGTGGTGTATTGCAGTTTAATGTGACACGTCGATGTCAACAAATTTTTGTAGTCAAAGTCATTGATCACGTCGACAAATTGTTGCAGCCCTAACCATGAAGAGGTCACCAGGAAACTGCAATCGTCAAGTACCACAAGAGAGTAAGGCAAGTCCTTAAGAGTCAGCTGAACGGGATCATGGCAATTAACAACTATACCTTGTCAGTTGTCAGATACCCTGCTGGGATAATAAGCTGGCCAAAGGAGGAAACAAAAGCCACTGACATCAAGACAAGAAAGCTCCTTACCATGCATGAAAGGTTTCACCACAAACCCAGCACCCTGAGACTGTATGCTAAGAGGAAGTAACAAGGCCGAAGACTAGTGAGTGACAGGAACACAATTCTAGATGAAACAACAAAGATCCATGAGTACATCAGAAAGATGGCCACAAATAATCATCTGCTTAGTGAAAACCTCAGGCAGCAGAGACCAAAGAACGAACAGGAAAAAGAACAGGAAAAAGAACAGGAACCATCATGGAAAGACAGGCCCCTGCACACCATGTACCACCGGCAGATAGAAGAAGTGGCTGATTTCAAAAATCCTATCAGTGGCTGGACAAAGCTGGGCTGAAACACAGCACAGTGGCACTAGTCATGGCAGCACAGGAACAAGCTCGATAGAGGCTGAGGTCTACCAGACCAGGCAGGACCCCAGGTGCAGGCTGTGCAGGGATGTTCCTGAGACATTTCATTACATAACAGCAGGGTGCAAGATGCTAGCAGGCAGGGCATACATGGAATGCCATAACCAATTGGCTGGCATAGTATACAGGAACATCTGTGCTGAGTATTTTTTTTTAAACCCTCTTTTTTAACCATGTATTTTACATGGTTACAAAAGAACCCGTTCTCATTTGCAAGCATGAGCGAGCATGACCTGGAAGTCCCTGGAAGTCAAAATAGGATATACCCCACAGGTGGTAGAGAATGACCTAAATAAGGTCCTGTGGGACTTCCAGATACAGACAAACTGGTGATGGCTAACAAACTGTACATAGTGGTGGACAAACAGAGGAAGTGATAATTGGAACACTTGGGACAGTGACCCCCTAACTGGCAGAGTGGCTTCAGCAGATTCCAGGAACAACATCCAAGATCTTTGCTCAGAAGAGAGAGCAGGGTGAGTAGGGTAAATAGAGACTGGGTAATGTAATGAAAGTATACCACATCATCTGATGGAAATAAAAATTATCACCCAACAGCGGAGTCAGCATCTGGACCGGGGCATAACTTAGCTCCTGGACAGCCCGAGGTGCAACTTGGCAGCATCAAATGGATCAAAACATATTCTATTGTATTTGCCAATCAGGTGCAAGGCACTAAGCGTAGAGGATGGGCCCATCCCACTAGAGTGTACTAGTGTACATGCACTAGATGTACATCCTCTAGTGGGCCCACTAGAGGATGTACACTAGAGGATGTACATCCTCTAGTGGGCCGTACATCCTTTTTTGCAAATGGCACGTTGATGTGCCATTCTGAAAGAGTTGGACTACCTGCATAACCTCTCTAGGGTCCAGCTATTGCTTCATGCTACCAGTAGTGACACTGACCCTAGCCAAATACAAAAAAGAAAAGAAAAAAAAAATACCGGCAGGTGTCAGTGCTACCCCTCAGTCTCTTGACAGTATAATCTTTAGATGGCAAAAATCCCCTGGAGACTCAAGTTCTAGAACACATAATTACCAGGTCTGAGTAGGTCTTAATGTGATGCATATGAGTCTTACTGACTTTATTCAACATGTCAGTTCAAAAGTAAATGGCTAAATAAGAACCAGGAATAAGAAATGCTAAAATCATAATAGATATAAACCAATAAGAAAACTGTTGTTTTCTGTGATTTGCATTATTATGATAAGAACTATAGTTGGACATTCCTTTATAATTATAAAGGTTTCTGACTAATATTCAACACAAATGTTAGCATGTTAACTTTGAAATGTTATATTCCATGGAAATAACACTGAGCGCTAAGTTACTAGAGTGACAAATCAAATGAGTTATTGCATACATATCCAGCAAATTTTTAGATGCATTTAATCCATCCGCCAAATCCTGCTTGTTTGTAAGTAAAACATCTTTATTATATATTTTTTCCTGCAGGTGGTCATAAAATGAAAAAAAACAAAAACACTAGCTGTGTGATATTTTACCTCAAATATCTTCGTCACAAAAGAATACTGAAAAAAATGTTTTCAAGTTGAAAAACAATGAAAGGGAGGCGATGTATATGATTGGTCTTTTTTTCAATAACTGACACCACTGTGCTTTGTGTGTAAATATTGACAAAACATTCCTGGCCTGGTTTACCAAAAAGGCAAAAAAAAAAAAAAAAAAAAAAAAAAAAAAAAAAATTGAAACAATAAGCTTGGAACAGCTGTTAATACTTCTGATGCCAAATTGTGCCCGGCTGCAACGATTCATCGATTAACTCGATTAATTCGATTCAAAAAAATTATCGACACAAATTTACTGTTTCGATGCTTCGGTTAAACTCTGCAGCGCTCAGTTTTCTCTGTGTAAGCAGCGCTCCTCACTAGCATTAGCAGCATTAGTGCTCCATCGTCTTTTTGTGGGTTTATTGGTGGCTGGCAAACCAACATAGAACTGCATTACCACCACCTACTGGACTGGAGTGTGACTCGTGCGCGTGCACGCGCACACAGATTCTAAAAAGCTGTCTGTCGCTGCGATGGATTTCCTTTAACAGAGTGGATCATTGCTAGAGTTGCCATCTGTCTCGTAAAATACAGAACCCCGTATGTTACGGGACTCCGTGGAATACGGCTCCGTAACATGCACTGCATGTACTTTACGGGACGGGTGGCAACTATCGCTAACATGCATTTCCACGCCTCCACTGCTCTCTGTGTGTCTGTGTGTTGTGCTCGCTGAGAATTTCAGCTGTTATTTTTGTCTTTACTTTAGCTGCAGCTATCAGAACTGGTTTGCTAGCGAGCGCAGGCCATTAGCACTAGCAATGGTTGGGTACTGGAAGGTCCGCCCCCCAGGACCGAGGGGCTCCGTCAAAATATTTTTTATACTTTAATCCCTTATTAGTGACTAAATATAGTCCTGCAGTAGAAACATATTTTCGAGAATGCTTGTGAATACAAAGCATTACATCATTACTCACACATGCGCCACGGCTCCCGCAGCCACTAGTTTTTCAAAAACACTCATAGCAGGCAGTGGTTTTAACTGCGCAAGGGCAAAGAGGCGAAGCTGTTACAGAGACGGTGAGCTCAAGTAGTGCAGAAGGAAAAGTTTTTCCAGAGTCCAAAACAGCAGCTTCTTCATTTAGTAACCACCATTAAAATCTTTACTACAGCTGGAGGTCCTTCATCAACCACCTGATCAGCAAGTGTTAAGGTGAAGAAAAGAGAACTTTGTAGCTCCATCCACCGCTGTTTGTTCACACAGTGAAAAACTGCAGTACGGAAGTTAAAATATGCAGATAAACTGTTAATAAAAAAATTATTTCTAATCCGATTACTTGATTAATCGATGGAATAATCGATAGAATACTCGATTATTAAAATAATCGTTTTATGCAGCCCTAATATACACACACATACACACAGTCTCTCTCGCTCTACACAGAGAGGTGTTGAAATAACTCTGTACAGGAGAAATAAGACTGCATAGTAGAGAAACAACAAGATCACATGCCGATGATGTACTGGAAAAGAATGTGTGTTTTGGTCTGATGTTTTGTGTCTACAGGACCCAGATGAGGCCGTTAACAGGCGACAGTGAAGGGCACAGAAGAAGGAACTGATAATCATGCTACATTCTTGCATATTTCAATAAATGTGTAACTGTGTCTGTGTATAAAAGTTGAACTAAGACAGAGAGCGGTGTCAGACTTGTGTGAAGCTGCACTGACTGCATTAGGCAGCTCCGACAATTCTGAACCAGATTAATCTGTAAACTGTTTGAAATGGCTTTATTAAATTTAATAACTGGACTCCATATTCTGATTGTTTTGTGTCATTCCTGTTCGATGAAACGAACACGCAGAAACTTAATGGCTTAAGCAGCACACACTCTTATTATTTAAATTCCTTCATTACAATAACTCAAAAATTACAAATGCAGTATAGTGCACTGACTTTCCATGAAATGCAGTCTATCACAGTCTGACCAAATAAAAACACAATTCAATTGAAAAGACTAAGTAAAAGAAATGTAAAACATTTCAAAATGTAATGTGAGCCCTTGTATAAATTAACAAATGAGAAGACAATAACAAATAAACACAGACTATTCACTAATGCTGGTGTTACCTGGAAAACATGTTTGTACGTGTTCAGTTAAGGCCTCCTGAGTGACAGGCTTATGGGCAGAGTTCATAGCAGAGATAGCCAATAACAAAACCTCTCCCAAAGGGATGAACTGTGATTGGCTGATGGGGGACATACTGATGGGTGACACATCACCTGTGAAAAGACAGAACAGTTAAGTGATACTGTGAGTAAAATTTCCTGAAACTCCACAATATAAAATGCAATAGACCTCAGAAATATATCAATCAAAAGGTCAGGTGTCTGGCCAGTTCTCCAGGCTTTTGAAAAGTCTTTTAAGGCTTTTCTTTGGACTGGCTGTCTCTGGAGCTTGATTGACCTGGATGACTGAGAACCTACACAGACACTTTGGACTGGCTGCTTTCTCACTCATTTTTGATCCAGTCCCTCGACGTGACTGAATCAGTCACCAGGAATGAACCAATGTTATGTCTGCGAATAACAGACAAATTAGAAAGTAACCAATTTTAAATTGTAGCCTGTCAAAAAATAGATAAGTGGTTACTATTTATTTAGTTGAATCTATGAAAACTGCCAAATATGATACAGTTTGACAAGCATAAAATACCCTTTTTGCAACAAAAGGTAATTCTCAAGGAGCTACTAACTGAAAGGTTGACATCTCTTGGTAAAGTGTGCTTTGGAATTTTGAGGAAGCAGGACAAGCAGGACAAAATAAGTGGCAGACATACACTATTCTGCCAAAAGTATTCACTCACCCATCCAAATCATTACTGTGAATGCTGCAAGCATTCACAGTATTGTTCTTGTACTCCAAAAACCTTCGGTCACTAAAACCTCAAGCAGCGTTTGGGCTACAGACACCATTTTGGTATCAAAACGTTCAGCCTGTTCTGGAGACTTATGCTATTACTTTTCTTTTTGTAACCTTAGAACTTTTTAAGATATTGAACTTTTTATAATCTTCATCCTTTTCAAATCCTTTCAGGATTTAAAAGCTAATAACTTCAGCATACTTTCAGCTAGAAAAACCATTTCAGCTTTAAAATGAAGCCAAGCCTTTCAGCTATTCAGCTATTACTTGGTGTTTCAAAATCTTTTACGGTTTAAGCACAGTGAGCGTTAAGGTTTAAGGTGTTTATTCAGCCGTTTCAGAGTTTATAATGGTTGTGTATTGCGTTTGCTAGAGTGGGAGCCTGATGAGTAGAGTGGGAGACTTCAAAACTTTCATGTGGAAAATTTATTTTTAAACTGCCACTGTGTCCACACTGTTTGTGCTACAGCCATCATTTTATGATCAAAATGTAGAGCTGCTTCGCTACTTTCAAACAATGTGTCTCTAAACCCTGTCAAATGTACACTTTTTAAACTGTGAGGCTTCAAGCAGAGGGAGTACCTTCCAACTCCTTCATTAACCTCCACAGTAATTTCAGAGAGGTGATTTTCTCCAAAGCAGAAATGAGCACCTTTTTTAAACTACTCCCACGGCCACACTTTTGAGCAGTGTTTAGAGCAGGTCCTTGTGACGCTCACAGTTCAAAAATGATTTTGATAGGAGCTACGGTTTTTGACTTAGAAGCAGTTATTTGACAGGTACGCTGAGGCAAATTTGACAGTGCACGCATCTCAGCAGCTAAGCAGTGCACCTGGCAGGTGTTTTCAGTTAGCGCATTTACAAGCATTCAGCTTGGCAGAGCTCTCAAATATGTATGCTTGCAAACCTCACTGCTTGTGTGAGGCTCCTGTTGGCTCAGTGGTAGAAAAGGGGACCAGCAATGCACAAGAAGCAGACAGAGCAGGTTCAAGTCCCACTTTACTCCAAACTTTAAAAATTTTCCATTGAGCATTCATTCACCAACTTAAACTCTTTCAGCCAGATTTAAGCTCTTTGGAGCATTTCCTGGCATTTCAGCTAAAGACACCATTTAGGCTTTAAAATAAAGCCAAGCCTTTAAGCTGTTCAGCTGTCCAGCAGTCCAGCTGTTCAGCTGTGCTTTGAAATGTGATAACTTCAGCATACCTTCAGCTAGAGACACCATTTAAGCTTTAAAATAAAGCCAAGAGCGCATGCACCTCAGCAGGTAGGCAGTGCACCTGGCAGGTGTTTTCAATTGGCGCATTTACAAGCATTCAGCTTGGGAGAGCTCTCCAATATGTATGCATGAAAACCTCACTGCTTGTGTGAGGCTCCTGTTGGCTCAGTGGTAGAAACAGGAACCATGAATGCACAAGAAGCAGACAGAGCAGGTTCAAGTCCCACTTTATCCTAAACTTAAGAGATTTTCCATTGAGTTTTGAACTTTACTTTTTCATATTCAATGATATACTTATTCTTTCCACAGTTTTCTGCACCTTTCTCCTTCATGTTTAGGACAAAGTTTCAGTGTGTGTTTATTTCTTCCAGCCATTTTTGACACTTTAAAACTTTTTATATTGACACTTGAGCAAACTCCTGCTGAACAAGAAAAAAAGGCTTGTTGCTTTTTGCTGTGACAACGCTTACTCTAGTGGTTAACCAGAGAAGCAGTAGCATTAATGACACAATGTCATAAGAGCATGCTCAGGAAAAATGGCCAGAGGTCATCAGCTGCCATAGCCATCTGACTCATGGTGGCCCATTATCAGCCACCCTCAATAACCACACATTGACATCACAAACCAACAATCAAAGTGAAACCAACAAAACATCACTGAATAACTGATAAAGACCAATAACTAAAACTCCCAAACAGCAGCATAAACACTCCCATAAGTCCCTGCTTCTGTGGCTCCTCCCATTGGCTGCCACAATTTTACATTCATTCTGTCCACAATTTTCTGCACTTTCATTCTCCTTCATGTTTAGGAGAATCATTCAATTTATTTTAACATTTTCAACAAGATTCCCAAATATTTCAGGAATGACAGCAATTCAGCTGAAAGCCTTCAGCTGCAAGACATTAAACTACAGTACTAAACTTGGATTTAAATTCTCAATATGTTTTACGGTTTTTCTTGAACTCCAGTTTAAATATCTTCAGGCTGATTCTTGCCATTTAAAACTTGTCAAATTCATTGATATATTGGCAAGCTACAATTGAAGACCTTGTAGCTTCTGGCAATTCATGTGATCACCTACTGCTTACACAGAGAAGCTGCATTTAATTTAGACAAAGTGAGAACACCTTACACATGAAAAATGGACCATGGTAATCTGCTGCCATAGCCACTTGAGTCATGGTGATGCCCTTTGAATAGCTTTTCTGGTTTTTCTTCAGCTGCAGTTTAAATGTCTCCAGGCATTTTTCTTTATCTTTCACAACTCTTTATATTGAGTGGTAATTAAACAAGCTTGAGTTAAAGGAAAAAAGATATCATCTAACTCTTTGCTATCCCTGTGCTCACCTACTGGTTGCACATAGGAACTGCACTTAAGTTACACAAACTTGAACAGGAAAAATGGCCCAAGGTCATCAGCTGCCATAGCCATCTCACTCATGGTGGCCCATTTTACCCATTTCAATGTCTTATGGTTTTTCTTCAGCTGAAGTTGAAATTTCTTCAGGCTGTTTTTCTGCCCTTTAAGCAAATCGAGTTTAATTTAGCTACTTTCTTGACAATTTCAGCTGTTTTGCATTTCAAATTCATTTTCAGCATTTTTCAGCTGCTTTAACTCTTTCAGCCAATCAGAATTCAGCTCTGAAGCATTTCCTGGCATTTCAGCTCCAATCTTTCAGCATGCAGCATTCACAGTGCATTTTCTTCAGGAAATGCTTTTTCTAGTTGAATTCAAGTGTTCCAATAACATCCATGGCCACAGGTTCATAAAACCAAGCACCTAGGCATGCAGACTGCTTCTACAAACATTTGTGAAAGTTCTAGACCAAGCTGAAAAACTGAATTGCCTTTGTCAGTAAGAGAAGCTTTGATTACTTTGTTACTGTGAATTTTTGGCACAGAGGTCAGTTCTGGCGAAAAATTTTGTTTTTTAATGTCACCAAGAACAAAGTCTAAGGGGGGCTCCATGGCGCCCCCCCTGAAATTTCATTTTTTCGGCCTCCTATGGGAGAGCCAGTGATCAGCTTTGTCGTAGAACCACGAAATTCGTGTCACACAAAGATAATGTCATACAAAAAAAATCCTCTTAGACCACCCCCTCACAACAAACAGGAAGTCAGCCATCTTGGTCTGAACTTTTCCCTTTGCCAAGTCAGCAATTTTCCACACCTCGTATTTTAAACATCTCCTCCTAGGGTGTTATACCTACAGACACCAAAATCGCTCAGCATAATCTAGACAAGTAGGGCATCAAAAGTTATTCATGGTTTTATAGAATATTAAACAGTCTTCTCACAAGGGGGCGCTGAATTTGGCCTTCGTTTTGGCCTTTTTTACCCTCACCTTTTCTGTCATCACGCGTGCATGCTTTGCCCGATTTCTCCCAAACTTTAATAACATATGTACAGACCCACCATGAATCCATAAATGGAGAAACAATGGCAATTCCTGCAATAGCGCCCCCTACATAATCAAACTAAAATTTACATGGACCTCCTAAATTTTAGTTACTCCTACAATTATGAAATTTGTTTTCCAAAATCTGTATATGACCCTGATCAAAAAAGTCAATCAGACCCATGCCTCATTTTGCACGCCGCCCCCGTAACCACGCCCCAATTCCCCATTGGTTTTCAATGGAAAACCTAACATTTCTGCATGACACACTTTATTCAGGTCTTTTGAGCTGTACATTGACCACAAACATTCCCACTAAGCCCGTGATGATGTTACATTGCAGAGGGGCATGGCCTTGGAGCCATGGAAAGCTTCAATCCTTTGCCATGACATTTCGATTGCCTCTCATTTTCATATACTTTGTCCAGTTGCCCTCAAACTTTATAAGTGTGATAAGAACCGACCCCTGAACACATACATGACATTATTGAATGCCAGTCTAGCGCCCCTAGTGGAACAACTAACTTGCTCTAATTCAAACACTAATTGTCCAATCTGCACCAAACTTCACAAGTGTGATAAGGACTCACTCATGCACACATCCATATGACTTTGACTGACAGCTGCAGTGTCACCTACTGGAAAGAGGAAGTTGCTCTAATTCAAATACCCCTTGTCCAAACTGCACCGAACTTCACAACACTAATAAGGACCCACTCCTGAACACATGCACATGACAATGAATGACAGTCGCAGCACCACCTAGCAGAAACAGCATCTCAATGACACATTGTCCAATCTGCACCAAAATTCATATTTGTGATATGGACCCACCCCTGAACCCATCCTTATGACATTTAATGCTGGTTGCAGCACCACCTACTGGAAACACGTAAAATAACAGCTCTAACTTGGGTTTTATATTCGTCAGAAGAAGCGGCTCGCTAGGGGTTTGTGAGGCTTGCAGATGGCTCGCTGGGGGTTTGCGGGGCTTGCAGGCGGCTCGCTGGGGTTTGCGGGGCTTGCAGGTGGCTCGCTGGGGTTTATGCGGGGCTCGCAGCCCGCTCGCTGGGGGTTCGCGGGGGCTCACAGGCGGCGAGGGCCTTTAACGCCGCTTGTGGCTTTAATTATTTTCATTTTTTCTTTTTGTGTATTTCTGTTACTTTTGTTTGTGCGCAATCAAGCAATAAGATCAAAAGCAAAGTGAGACTGATGTATTTGCTGTACTGTCATGAAAAAAAATCTATATTAAAAATACTGGTTTTAAAAAAAAACATTTATGAAAAAATGCTCAATGAGAAGTTCAATGAATTCCAGTGTTGTACTGAGATAGGATGCCACTTGTGCAACAAGTGCAGTTGTGAAATTTCCTCGCTGCTAAAATTCTGACTAAAATTCTACAGTCACCTGCTAGTGGTATTCTAACAAGTGGAAGAGACTGGAATGGCAGCAATTCAGTCACAAAGCGCTAGGCAACGTAAAATCTCAGACCAGGTTCAGAAGATGTTGAGACACATAAAATGCAGAGGTCACCAACTTTCTGCAAAGTCAATTGCTCCAAGCTTCATATGGCCTTCAGATTAGCTTAAGAACAGTCTGTAGAGAGCTTTATGGAATGGGTTTCTATGGCTGAGCAGCTGTATTTAAGTCTTACATTATCAAACACAATGCTGGCAATCCGTCGACAAGTATGGATTTGTAGGTGGCAGGAGAATGGTAGCATGGTAGTTGTCTGATAGCGTTATGTCAAGTGTAAAGTTTTGTGGAAGGGCAATTATGGTGTGGGATCTTTTTTTTCCAGGAGTTGGGCTCAGCCTCTTTGTTCCAGTAAAAAGAACTCCTATTGCTTCAGCATACCAAGACATTTTGGAAAATTTCATGCTCCCAACTTTGTGGGAAAAATTTAGGGATGAGCCCGTCCTGTTCCAACATGACTGCTTGACTCCAGGTATGCTCAGGAGTAGAAGAAGTACGAGTCAGCAGGGCAGTGGAGCATAGTCAACAAGGAGCCTGGACAAGGTGGGGGAAATTGGGGCAGCGAAAGATCACCTGGTCAGATTTCTGGTGATCTGACTTTCATCGCATCAGGTCCCTGGTCCAGGATTCACACATGGGGCAAAGTTGAAGTACCCTGCTGTACTCAGTGTGATGGAGGAGGAACCCTCCAACACCTGCTCAGCACCTGTCCGAAAGCCCTGGTCAATGGCTACAATCGGTGGTGCCACACCAGGTAGTCAAGGCAGTTGCAGTGGTGGTCAGCAAAGCCATCAAAACCAATGTATTTCATCCTGGGTAGAGTTCTATCAGCTTTATCAAACCTGGTGAGAATCCTCCACCACAACAGAGGAGATTCCTGCTGTCTATGAATTCTGACTGGCAACTGCAAATGGATCTCGCAAACAACTGAAATTTCAAGAGCAAATCATCCACACAACACTCCGTCCTGTCCTGGTCATCTTCTCAGATTCCATCAAGAACACTGTCATGTTGGAACTCACTGTGCCTTGGGAGGAACACATGGAGGAGGTCCATGAGAGGAAGATCAGCAAATATCAGTAACTTGTTGAGGACTGCAGGAACTGTGGTTGGCGGAAACAGTGCCAGGCTGTTGAGGTGGGCTGCCAAGGTTTTGTGGGCAGTTCCCTTTGCAAAGCCCTGACATTGCTGGTTGTGACGGGAGCAGCAAAAAGGGGAGCGATAAGCTCCATCCACAGAGACAGCCGCAAAGCGGCTTTGGATTAAAAACGGAGACCATTGGCTTATTGCTGGTGGGAGGCAAGCTGGGACTTGATCACCCCAGCTGGGTCATCTGGGAGAGGGGGTATAATGTTGAAAGATCAGAAATTCCCAATGAACCCAGGAACATCTTTGAAGATACATCCCAGAGCATCATAGCGATGCATCTTAAAACCTAATGATAGTCTGGGCTCTTGAACGTGGTAGTTTTTGCTCTTGAAATTACTGCAGCGATTTATCAGAGATGGGCATCAATTAATTAAATGGTAAATGAACTAGTTTTTATATACTGCTTTTCTACTCTAGTTGAGCACTCAAAGCACTTTATATAACATGTTTGCATTCACCCATTCATACACACATGCATACAAGCACTTTTCTACATCTAAGTGCTTTCTATCTAACATTCGCACACACATTCACACTCCAATGAATACATCGGGAGCAACTCAGGGTTCAATATCTTGTCCAAGGATACTTATGCATACTTTTAATACTAAACTAATGCACAGTGATTTTCCTCTCGCAAACACACACACACTGCTGCTTTTTCAGCAGCAACTGTGTTGCTTTGAGTCTTTATGTGTTTAACCTCTACATATTTTTCTTATAGTTTTTTGTAAAACTATAAGAAAAAAGGTCTAATTAGCCCCCCTGGTGCCAGTACACAAAACAGTTTATACAACATGTTTGCATTCACTCATTCACACAATCCCTGTTTTCTATATCAAAGTGCTGTCTGTCTAACATTCACACACATTCATACTGTGTGTCATGGTGAGTGTTGTGGCAGGCAGGGTTTGACCCAAACACAGTACTCCGGAAACAGGCATAGGGCTTATACTGTTTTATTGCAGAGAACAGAAGCACAATACAAATATATCTTCCTGAGTTGAACCAAAGGCATAAAACAAAATTGAGAACAAGGAACAGACAGACACGCCACTTTCGGGGAAGCTACTGATAACAACGACGCAACAAAGAACTGACAAGAACACCGACAATAAATACACCAGGTAATGAGACGCAGGGAAAACATCTGGGAAGAATAGGTGAACACATTCACACTAACAAGACTGGGAAAAGCAAGACTGAACACACTGCACAAGAAATAAGACACTACCAAAATAAGAAAGGAAGTGGCTAAATACAAGGACAGAGGATAACCTCTAATACAGTAATATAAAACCCCTACAGAACCTGACCCACAAACTAATCCCCAACTAAACATCAAATCAGAAATCCAAACTAAGAACTAAACTAGGAAGCACAAATTAGATTCAACAAGATATCAAAGAACAATAAAACTAAGTGCTGCGCAAACAGCCCAGGACCATGACACTGTGATGGTTGCATCGGAGAACAACATTGGGCTCAGTGTCTTGACTAAGGATACTTTGGCATGCAGACTGGAGCAGGCAGGAATCAAACCATCAACCTTCTGATTAGTAGATGGCCTGCTCTACCTTCTGAGCTACACCCACCCCATTTATCCAAAAATGTGGACACGTCTTTGGAGTGCCCCTTTCAGAACACATTTTTTATATTTAAAAAGAATAACACAAAGTGGTTTGTGGCAGGCAATTTACTGCATTTTAAAATTAAGCAGTCTACACATTATTTGTAAAACGAGTGATACGATATCTCTGTAACACCTTTTATGCACCATGTTATTAATGCATTTATTTTTTGTCAGTCTTAAGAAAGATGGGAAAGGTGTTGGAAGGTTCCTGTATTTTAAGACAGAGGGATGTTTGTGATAGGGGTTGTCTGTGATGGTGGTTGACAATCATGGTTTGTGAGGGCTGGGAGAGTTGTTTCCATTGTCATAAAGTGTGAAGCCCAGGTTGATTGCTAATGTTGTGTTAATTCTCTCCTACCTGTCAGCAACAGTTTTTATTTTTTATAAATAAAAAATAAATACTGTAGTATTTGGCTGGACACTCATGTTCCAGAACAAGCATCTGTTGTTGCATTTCATCCCTTTCATATGCCGCGTTTCCATTAGTACTACTCAGCACGGCTCAACTTGACTTGGCACGGTTTGTAGGCATTTCCACTAGTAACTGGTACCAGGTACTTTTTAGTGCACATTCAGCCGGGGTTCCAAGCGAGTTGATTCGAAAATGTGACATCGAAGAACAGCATGCCACTGATTGGCCAGGGAGCATTGTCACTAGCTGAGTCATGAGAGCGACTCCTTCTCCAGAATTAACCGTGCCATTTTTAAAACCTGACAGCAAGAAAATTGGAAACCACTGGGAGGCACAGTTGAATGCCCAGACTGACAGTTTGCAGCAATAGTTTTGCAACAAGAGAGCCATCTGAAACATGTACACAGCGTACATATTTTAATACTTAACAACGATAACCTTCATCAATTAAAACAACTATACGGGGTACTTATGCATGATGGCGATAGCAAACTGGCATTAGCTACTATAAGCTTGCCTCTATCTCATCCATTCTTGTGTTGTGTTTTGAGTCGCATACAAATTACTTCAAGAGACTACTGCTAGCATTGCTATATCAACTCCATCCACATTGAGATGGTACTCAATTGCAGTGGAAACAAAACAAGATCATGGCGAGTCATGCCGAGTCGTCGACCCATGCTGAGTAAGCACTAATGGAAATGCAGCAAAAATGAAGCAAAAAAAAAAAAATGAAGCAAAATGACCCACAGCAGTTATATACAAAGATTAGCAACAGACACCTTAGTTTGTAAGGAAAGCAAGGTACGTAAGCATGCATGACTGCAATCATTGCCACTATGACTGTTATTTTACTGGAAAGCTGGTGCATCAGCAGAACAGGATTATTCCCTGTAGTTGCATGGGAAAAATCTTTGGTCCCTCCCTTACAGTAGCTTTTCTCTGAGTCTTCATGCTACAGATCACCAGCTATTTCTGAAATATTACTTTAGAGCAAAACACACGTACATATACAGTATTGTTGTGCAATCCCATGCTCTCTGTCATATTGCATCTAAAACGCACTGTTCTCAATTCAATCAAATAAAGTTTAAATTTTGATTTGACTTTTTGCACATTAGCAGTGCGGTTAAATAACACTAGGTAGCAAATTTCCACTTTTGTCTTGTCTTTGGGTTTTAACTATGTTTTTCTAGTTCTGTACATGTAAATAAATATGTAAATATTTTGGATCCCAAAACTTTGCTTTATGCTTCGAACAATGATTGTACAAATTTGTCATTTTCCTACATAATGCCAGTTACTAGTGTGTTCGTATAGGTGTTAACCTTTTTTCAAGCTGTTTTCTCTTTAAAGATTGCCTATAAAATGGTAAGATTGTTCAATTAAAAGAAAAATGAATTGATGTAACAAAAATTCAAGTTGAGCAAATCTTTCTTTAACTGTTCAGATCAAATTCAAAATTTCAAGAGATTAGAAGAATTTGCTGAGGTTTCAAGAATCTTCTAAAATACTGCACAATTTTCAACCAAACACTCCAAGAAAATTCAGCTATTCTGGGGCAAAAAAATCTAAACTCCACAAAAGCAAAGTTTGACAGGAATAATGAACATTTTCAATTGTTTTACAATAAAAAGAGTTTGAAATCAACACTTGCTTATCAAAAATAAACATCATGTTAAGTTGTGTAATCTATTTATGCTTTCATGTTCATTGGTCAGCAATAACCACTGAGTGTAAGAAGCTTGTTCTGTGTGCACAAGTTCTACTTTATCGGCTACCGGCAAGTATCTATATCAGTGTTTTACAGATAGGTTCAACATTATGGTTCTGTCACCATTATAAAATCCCTGAGCAGATTTAAAATGGTTGAATATACAGCATAGCATGCAGTAAATAAATGTGCTTTCATTATCACTGCTCCTCCTGGTGGATGCACAAGATATTTCAACCAGTTTCCCTAAATGTTGCTTAGGTGCGTTACCACTCATGACTGCACTGCCCACGTCACGAGCGAGGACCTCATTACGGTCAAGGACCGGCCAAAAGCCCACCATGGTCCTGTCACAGATAAGCTAAATATAGTCAAGCACCTCAATGCATGGCTTGGGCTCTGGAACCAGTCTCCTGGACAGGGGCTGGACTGAGAGGCGGCAGGCAGGGGTGGGTATTCTTGTATCCCCTGGGTTTATTACCTGTATGTTGGGATTGTTTTTGTCAGTGGATGAGAGGGTTGCCTCACTGCGCCATTGGGTTGAGGAATGGGTCCCAATTGTTGTTTGTGCTTACGTGCCAAACAACAGTTCAGAGCTGCCAGTCTTCTTGGAGTCACTGGGTGGGGTGCCCAAGCGTGCTCCATCTGGTGATTCCATTGCCCTACTGGGAGACTTCAATACTCATGTAGACAACGACAGTGAGACCTGAAAGGGTATGATTAGGAGGAACAGAATGCCTCTTTTGCTGGACAGGCCTGGTCCACCTAAATGTAAAGTGAGGATCTGCTGGGAACACCTGGCAGAGGTCCCAGTCTGTGAGATCTTCAACTTCCACCTCCAGCAGAACTTCAAAAGTATTCTGAAGGAGGCTGGGGACACTGAGTCCGAATGGATCATGTTGCACACCTCAATTGCAGAGGGTACTGCAAGGAGCTGTGGATGCAAGGTGGTTGAAGCATATTGTGGTAGTAATCTCCAAAACAAATGGTGGACACTAGAGGTGAACGGAGCCATCAAACTGAAGGAGGAGCCCTATCGGGCTTGAATGGCCTGTACGTCTTCAGAGGAGGCTGACTGGTACAGGCAGGACAAGCAGAATGCAGCTCGGGTGGTAGCTGAAGCAAAAACTCGAATGTGGGACGAGTTCGTTGAGGCCATGGAAAAAGACCATCGACCTTCTCACAAACCATCAGGTGACTCAAGAGGGGAAAGCAGTGCTCTGGTCACAGACCTTATAGTGGGGGTGCGGACTTCAAGTGAAGATATAGTCAGGCAATGAAAGGAATACTCCGAGGACCTCCTTAATCCCACTGACAAGCCTTCTGTAGAGGAAGCAAAGTCTGGGGAGGAGGGGGGAAACCTTGCCAATCTCCAGGAGATGGGTCACACATACTACGTTTCCACCGACAAGATGCCGGTGCTCGTGCCAGTGCTGTGTCAGTTTCAATGAACTGGCAAAACGCTCAAGAACAAGCCTGCGTTTCCACCGCGCTTATTATCAGGCTGTCCTAAAATCTCCGTGAAAAGTCTTCAGCTGACCCAAAATGCTGCAGCAAGAGTACTGACAGGGACTAGAAAGAGAGAGCATATTTCAATAAACCAGCGTAACTCTTAAGAACGGGCCTGTGTTTCCACCGCGCTTTGTGAACTGATCCTTTACGTACGAGTGTGGGTGGGTCTTTGTCTGGACACGGAAGCTGGACACAAACGTGGCAGAACACGCTCCCCTTTCTTGTGCTGCAAACAGATTTTGCGGTCCAAACAAAACTACTGCAGCATCTGTGTGCAGCACAGAGGTAAACACAGACAGCGATTACGAGCAAGATGATAAGTACGCACTTTGCATCCTTTTATTTGTGATATGAACTGATACAAAGCAGCAAGTTCAGACTTAGGGCCCAACCTAAGTTGGGCCCTAACCTATGCATGAAAATCGCATAATTTTTCTCCTGTAACACACACCATGCAGTGAAATAGTGGTAGAAAACTTTACATTGAGATGGCAGAGTCACAAACTTCTGCCGCTTTTGTCACACGTTCTTGGTTTGAGACCAGATAGCTTGCGGGGCCCGAGTTGAACCCATTTTTCGGCCGAGCACTGAGTGCGTTCACGGTGGAAAAACCACTGAACGGTTCAAATACTGGCACCAGCACCCCATGGGTGGAAAAAGGGCCTGAGATAGTTAAGCCGGTCATGTGGAATGATGGAGAGGAGTTTTGTAAAGTGTGCAGAAAAAATATAAATTTGACCTGCACGTGTGACGGCAATCAAATCACACTGAGCACCCACTATTCAGCAGCGGATTCGCACACGTGGGGAGCAGATCCCTATTCAGATTTTTGGTGCTACACAAAGCACTGCAACTGCAACCTCAAGGTCAGCTACGAGCGCAAGTATTGCCGTCACACCTCAGGAGCAAACCAGTATTCCAATATTCTATTGGAAAATAAATCATCGGCTTGTGAAACTTGAATTTCATTGCATTTTGCTAAAAAAAACAAATTTCTTAAGTCTTCTTGCCTTTGGAATATTAATGTGTATGTGTCCTTAGTCAAGACACAGTCACAGTTATACCTTCAAGTAAGTGGGATAAAGTTCTCTTTGGTGAGAGATGGGCTATCATCTTACATGGGTTAGTGCTGTGAATCCACCGCTACCCCAAAAAAAGCTGCTGCTAGATTTTGTGCTGGTAGTAAAAATATTTTAGAGGTAGTAAAATAGGTAGCAAAAGGTAATAAATTGAACTCTAGGATTCCTGTATTAACCCTGATAAAGCAGTTTAAAGTCTAGCTTTGATGACATAATTTGCAGTTTAAAAAGGTGATAAATGGCAATATATGTTATTGCAATACTCAGCAGTAATAATACATTATGAGTGAAGTATTGTGATAATCTTGTATTGTGGAGTGTCTGGTGATTCTCAGTCCTATCAGATACTAATCAATATTAAAAATTACTGCTGGATTAGATACTCATTTGCAGCAGCTTCAATACCACCAGTGGCATCTTTGCTTCTTCCAGCTGATCAACAGTTTCACACACTTCCACTGCAGAGAGGCAGGTACACAGCTTCTCCCCTCACCAGCAGCTGAGCACATTAACAGTAGCACAATAAACTTGGCAAAATATCATAAAGACCATTGCTCAGTCTTTATGAGGAATTTCATATGGTCAGCAAAGCTCCTGTTTCAACAGTATTGAAGTATTAAACATTTATCATAAATGTTAGCCTGTTCAGTGCAAAAGTTAAGATCAGCCGTTTAGTATTAGCAATTATCTTATATCAGCAGCATCTCCATGCAACGTTGGAGAAGCCTATCAACCAGGACATAACTTCCAGAGCCTTTGGGAACTTTGGGCAACACTCATCCACCCCAGGGGCCCAGTCACCAAGGAGTTAATCCTCTGGGGTCCAGGGTATATTTGGCCATTTTTTACTACTTTTGTTTTTAGCTTTATGGTTGACCTTAGAAACAGTTTACCCTGCCTTGTTTTGTTTCATTTTTTTTTCAGCACCACCTCATGTATGTGACTGTATAGTTATTCTTTCATTTTGACATACAGTAGTAACACACTGGACTTAAAATCACATAAAAACATCAAATCTGAGTAGAAAAAAATTAGAATTTTCTTACTGTAAAATGCAGGAAAAGCCTCAGGCATTTTTCTGTACAACTATTTGCAGAGCAATCAGGACCCACATTAAGATGCTGTACAAATCATTTATGTCACCTCAAAAAACAGTTTCTGTCCTCCACAAGACTGAGGGACCCCATCACAGGCAAAAATGTTGTCTCTTTTACCACTTTTTCACCTGTTCCTCAGCAGCCAAATGCACCCAAATGCATTGTGTTATCGCATAATTTTCTGATTGGTTGATATGTGCACTTTTCTGGTTGTCAGGGATTATTTTGTTTTGCTTTTATTAGCAAGGACTTCCTGTTAGTGAAACTCACATTTTCGCCATTTATTTCTGCACGAAACAACCATCGAAGGTGAGGACAATAGACAGAAAAAAGCATGGCATAAATTATATTGGGCATAACTCTGGTTTTACTTGGCCTATCAACGTAATTTAAAAACTGGTACGTAGTTTGAAGTCTGCACTTTCGATTCATGGCAGCAGCTTCCCGATGCTACGTCATCTCAAATCGGCGATGTCACTTTGACGCGCCGGCGCGTCCATGGACTTATCGAACCAAAGTTGTGAAAACTTACATTTTCCCATGACGAGGCGCAAAATGACTCATTAGTCCCAACAACACCGCGCATGCGCACAACAAATCGGACAGCGGAACCAATCGAGTCTATCAATGTCAGGTCAGGTCCTGCGGAGTAGTTATATTTTTATGCAGATTTTATAGTTAAACGAACTTAAAACAAAAATTCTGCATCAATGGAGAAGTCAAAATATACTGAAGGGGTGATGAAAATTTTACTACCAAATCAAATTCTTTTGGTTACCTTTTACTACCTTTTAATAGCCTTGATTTGAGCTCATTTAATTTGAGCTCATTTAATTTAATTTACATTTAATTTGCTCATTTACATTTACTCTCGCTTCACTTCTCTTTTTCCTGCAAAATGAGATTGTCAAGCATACCAACACTGTCACTAAAAGAAAAGACGGATTCAGTCTATCAGTCTGACTGAATGTTATCAAGCTGGAAATTACATGTAATCTTTTTTCTGATAATACAGCAATTAACTGATAAATTGTTAATCACATATCTTTTGCTGTCTATATAGATAGGAATTCACATTTAAAAGAAATTCACATTTAACTATTACATTTGTGCTCAGTTACCTTCCTGTTTTCTAGGACTATAACCAGAATACAACCAACTGGCAGCCAGTTGAGTTGAGTTCCCTCGAGTTGTTTTCATTGACAAAGACTCATTCAGCCTGGTGGCAACATGTTTGCAATCTTCTGCATTTATAAATTAGATAGCAATTCACAAACCTTCAACAATTTCTCTGAGTGATTGCGGTCAGTCCAATTCAGAATAGGCCTATTTGTAGAAAGGTTGCCTGCCATGAGGCAATTGCCTAGCAACCAAAAGTGGTGAGTAAGCAACACCCTTAAGCTCTGAGTAACAAATTATTTACAAGCTGCAATCGATTGCAGAATGTGAAAAAAATTCAATACATTACCAGGCAGACATAAATTCGTATGACAGACATTAACTTACTCTGAATTAGGAGGTAAATTTGTCAAGCTAAGTGCGTCCGGGGTTGGATAGTTTTTTGGTTAAGTCAATTTATTGTAAGTTTGTTCAGCTAACATTATATCAGGATGGTGGTGCATGAGATGAGTCCTCTTGTTCATAGTATTCTATTTTCATTTATTTTATAAAATACCAATATTTGGTGTCTCTGTATCAATACAATATCTCCACACAAAATTTCTTGATACCATGCTGTATCAATAGTTCCCCCACCTCTAGTATCTGGGTATGAATTTTTTTATTGAAAACCCTAGCCCATGGGTAGCATTTCTGCAGTATTTACTTAGTATACAAATTTTACAAAGTTCAGTGTTGACAACACTCAAAGTGGTCAGTGCAAAACCTTCATAATGTACACTATTTGTTTCACCACTACATTCAAAGTTGAAAACCTTTTACCTTCTGGAACACTGAAGCACTCTTACATGCCACCTTTCTCACACCAGCCAATCAAAAAGGGATGGGCCTTACAATAACAACACTGTTAACCATGGTGGAGAAAGGAACTGATCCTGGGTACTGCTGACAGCACTTATGGTCTAAAACCGAAGAAGACAAATTTTGTAACCTAGCAACACTGCTGGTTGAATGAAGTGCAAGCTTACAGTTTTTGTACCCTAGTAACAATTCTGCTTGAATGAAAATTGGGTTATGGGCACTTTGAGAACAAAAATAAATAAACTGTCTGTGGACACAGGACAAAATGCCAACATGACAGACAATCAATGTGCAGGGCTTAGATGTATGTCATGTATCATCAAAGGCTCAATTGTATAAGTTATTTTTTTTAATCTCACACTGCAGATCAAAACTGATATGTGAATGAATGAATTTGTGATTAGTTTTGAGTAGTAACTGCAAAAGTAACCAAGAAAGTCAAAGAAGATGAGGTCACAACTTAAGGAAATCTCTGAAGTTTAAAAACGAAAAAAATTAAATAGATGAAATTGAGCAGCTCAGTCTAACAGCGTGAAGTGTAGTAAACCATGCAGGGCAGGGCAGTAAAATGTCTCAGAGCAAGTTTTCTGAGAGTGCAGGGTTGAAATGAACCATTACAGATGAGTATTGCTAGATAGATGTGTTGCCTTACAGAAAGAAAAAAACTCCTTATATTTGTTGTCGTGTGAATAGAGCTGAATCAGTCAGTGGTGCAGAGAATGGTCAGGATTACACATAATGAATAACAGTTTATTCAGTTACCTCCTCTCCACCACTACTTCAATTGTCTTCAGCTTGCAGACAATAACAGAGCCGGCCTTCCTGATCATCAGTGTGTTGGTGTCACCCGCTTTGACACTGCTCCCCCAGTTTTTTCTTTATTGTGTTCAAAACAAAGCATGTCAGTATCTCCAAGGCTAAAATGGCTCTGTAACTGGTTATAAACTGGACACATTTGAAACTATGGTGAAGAGGAGATCACTGAACAACCCTTCCATAATGGATAGTGTCCATAGTGGAGTATCTTTCCCTTGACAAAATGAATGCTGTAACCAATTCTAGGGGAGGTCAGAAATCAAGATACAGGAAGGCGTTGTCTCAGAGTTATGCTGAAAAGCTAATTCGCACATTTATTACTTCTAGGTTCGACTATTATAATCCATTACTATTAGGCTGTAGTAAAAGCTCCTTGAAAAGCCTTCAGCTGATCCAAAATGCTGCAGTTAAAGTACTGAGAGGAATTAGAAAGAGAGAGTACATTTCTCCCATATTGGCTTCTTTTCATTGGCTCCCTGTTCGATCCAGAATTGAATTTAAAATTCTTCTCCTCAAATACAAGGTCTTAAATAATCAGGGCCCATTTTATCTTAAAGACCTCATAGCACCATATCACCCCAACAGAGCAATTCGCTCTCAGACTGCTGGCTTACTTGCAGTTCCTATGATACCTAAGAATAGAATGGCAGGCAGAGCCTTCAGATTTCAGTTTGGATTTAGGGGACAGACACCCTCTATTTTGTAAGATTAGGCTTAAAATTTTTTGATCAAGCTTATGGTTAGGGCTGGATCAGGTGACAAGACACTGAACCCTAAGTTGCTCTCCGATGCAACTGTCACAGTATGAGTGTGAATGTTAGACAGTGCTTTGATATAGAAAACAGTTATTGTGTGAATGGGTGAATGCAAACATGTTGCATTAAGTGCTTTAATGCCAGTACACTTATGGTTGGTTTAATGGTAAATGGACTAGTTCTTATATAGCACTTTTCTACCCTAGTTGAGCACTCAGAGGGGTTAAGTTGATTTTTTCTTATAGTTGTACAAAAAAGTATAAGAAAAATATGAAGAGGTTAAACACATAAAGACTGAAAATAAAACAGTTGCTGCTGAAAAAAGCAGCAGTGTGTGATTGCAAGATGAAAATAACTGCATTAGTTTAGTATTAAAGGCATGTATAAGTGTGTGTTTGAGTGTGTGCACTTTAAACATTTTGGTTGGTAAGACTGGAAAAGAGCTACTAAATTAATAACATTCAAATTCATTGAAGCCGGGAAAGGACGGAAAATGCGGTGTAAGTTTACAGACTCATCAGTATTACAATTTTATCTCTTCAGTGAGTCACAGTCACGTATTTCATTAAAAGACAGTTTTGGTTTCTATTCTTTGAGCTGCTACCCTGGTGGTGCTCAACAGACTTAGAGCAATTAAAGAATAAATATGAAAACAGAATTCAAAAGGTAGTACAAGTAAGATTCCTGTTTTAGGAATAAATTTTGTGCGGAAAGTGTGTGTGTGTGTGTGTGTGTGTGTGTGTGGGGGATCACTGTATATACATACAGTGATCCCTCACCTATCGCAGGGGTTACATTCCAAAGACCTCCACAATAGGTGAAAATCATCAGGTATTTCAGGCACATCAGGTATTCGGTATTTCTACAGGAGACACATCGGTCCGGATCCGGACCGAAATGATATCTCAAGCGGACCCGAACGTAATACCAAAACAGAAATAACCACTGAATTAAAAGCTTTCTGGTTTACCGGCGCAGCTTTTACAGTCCTTACGGTAGTAGTGAAGCATCCAAGGAAACCCACTGACCAATTGCATGCGAGTTTGGCTATACCACGTGATACCACCAAGCTGGTTCCTGCCGGCTGGTAAACTTTGTAACAAACAGGGTTATTATAGTTAACGAAAACGAACTAAATAATGAAAACTGAAATTGAAACAAACATTTTCATTAACTGAAATAAATAAAATCTATAATTAAAAGCAAAAAACAGTATAGTCAGTTTACAAAACTAACCAAAACTAACAGAAATTATAGATAAAATGACCTTTGTTTTCGTAATTTTAGTAAAAAAAAAACCCTTGTGGATTGATATGAAATCCTTTTTTTCCACTCTAACAGTTTAAGCTGGGAGCACCATCGGACAACTGCGTGTGTGCGTGTGCGTGCTCACTGCATCAGTCCGCAAAGTAATGGCAGCGGTCTGCCAAGAAACCGCATTGATCCTTCAACATAACCTGACCTGCAGCTCCGGAGAAATCGAACTACATGTCGGGTCCACACAGCCCACAAGGTTGTGATTAACCTGTTAAGTCCTTGTGCGTTTCTGGCTACTTTTTGCTGCAGTGATGGAATTTATCAGTGAGAGAATAACAATCAGGAATAATAATCAAAGCATCAATATAAGGACTCACAAATGTTAGCAAATTCCTGGAGGGAGACTGCTGGAACTATCGGAATGGATGTGAAGAAATGAAGAAAGTGGAAAACAGGGACAAATATGTTTGCAGCCAAAAAACTGAGCACAAAGAGCGAGGACCAAAAAAGTCCCAGCCAGCACCGCATATAAAACACCAGCACACGACCACAAGGTAATTAACACACACAATCCAGCTACATAAGCATAAATGGTTGGCCACTTAAATAGGTTGTGTACAGAGGCCGCAAAGCTAGCTCTCCGAGCAGCTCCAAAACAGAAGCAGCTTCATGTGGTGAGAACATCAGAATGCAGCTGGATTTGAGCTTTGATTCCTTCAAAAGTTCAGTTTGTTTTTGCTGTGTTCTGATGTTTTACACCACGTGTTCTGCACTGATGCTGAAGTTTGTTGTAGAGTTTATTCAATTTTGGAGTTCATGTTTTTCTTTATGTTTCTCCCTGTTGATGTTCATGTGTTTCCTTAATATTACACACATTAAACATTAATTCTGCTATTTTGTGAACAGTTGGTTGTTGAATGCAGTTTTTTTTTTAAAACGGTATCTTTTTTTTCGAGGGCAGCACGGTGGCGCAGTGGTTAGCACTGCTGCCTCACAGTTAGAATGCCACCTGAAAGGCCTGGGTTCGATTCCACCTTGGCCCAGGCCTCTCCCTCTCTCTGTGTAGAGTTTGCATGTTCTCCCCGTGCTTGCGTGGGTTTCCTCCGGGTACTCCGGTTTCCTCCCACATTCCAAAGACATGCACTTACTGGGGTTAGGTTAATTGGCTACTCCATAGGTGCCCATAGGTGTGAATGAGTGCATGAATGTGAGTGTGAAAGGTTGTTTGTCTCTGTGTTGGCCCTGCGACAGGCTGGCGACCTGTTCAGGGTGTACCCTGCCTCTCAGGATAAGCGGAAGTGTGTGTGTGAGGCAGTAATGTGGGGCAAAATAATGTCTTACTGTTCACATAAGAAAACTAAAGAAAAAACTTTAGAAACTGCCTATGCTGCTTAATCACAAGAACATATAATTAACAACCTGAGGAAGCTAAAACCAGAATTAAATGATAGAACTGATAGGAAGACAATTTCTGTTGCAGAGGTTGCATTTAGAGAACTTTGAACATGGAAATAAATCTGGAAAATTCCTCACCAACCAGTTAAAAGTAAATAAAGCAAACAGCTATTCTTTCTATTAAAGTCTAGACTGGTAATATTACTCAACAAATAAATGTTTCAAAGACTTTTATGAAGCTTTATACTCATCACAGCTTAATCCATCTGATACTGCTATTGAGAAATTTCTTAACAATATAAATCTACCAAAACTAAATGATGAACAGGTTGCAGCTCTGGATCCACCTCTTTCATTGTCTGAATTCAAAGAATCCTTACAGCATCTCCTGAATAATTAAGCCCCAAGTCCAGATGGTTTTCCAGCTGAGTTTTATAAAGAATTCTGGTCTGAGCTAACACCCAGTTTTTTCAGAATGGTGACACAGATTCAGGACAAGCACACACTATCTCCAAATATAAACTCTGCCAACATCAGCCTGCTTCTTAAACCCACACTCCCATCCAGCTACCGCCCAGTCTCACTCATTAATGTAGACCAGGAGTGCCCACACTTTTTCAGTTCGTGAGCTACACGCAAAGCTAGCATGGTTAAATGTGTGCGTGTGTAGGGTGGTAGCGAAATGGATGGATGACAGTTCATCAATCATCTTCTACTTTGTTTAATGCCGTGCAATCTACATTTTCCCCCCAACTCCACTGGGGGTGCCATGCGATCTACCTGCACGCCTCTTGCAATCGACCAGTAGATCGTGATCGACCAGTAGATCGCGATTGACGTATCGGGCACCCCTGATGTAAATCATTTGCAGTCTTTGGACTTCCAGTTGGCTTAGTAGGATGCATAGGGAAGCCGCTCTTCCAAAATGCACACTTATCCCACTAAATAACTCAATAGCTCGACTTTTATCGGTGTAAGGTGTTGATGAGTGGGAGAAGAACCACTAAAGGCCGTATAAGAAAGGGGAAAATGACGAAAACCCAAGAAAAAGTTCGAGGTCGAAGGCTAACGATTCCGACCCGGGTCATGCTAGCAGCGGTGAGTCGAGTTCAACAAGCATCATCCCTGGTGAGGTAATTAATGAGATAAATGAGCTGAAAATGGACATCAAAGGAGAATGACAGTTTGAGACACGAGATAACCTGGGGCAAGAAATCAAGGGAAAACTTGACAATATGATCACTGAAATACAAAACATCTCAGACCGAGTCGAAGAAACGGTGACACGTGTGGAACAGGTGAAGGGATGGGCAGCAGCAGCAACCAAGGCTTTCTGCACCTGCCTTGGGGAGCAACGAGCCCTGCAGTCCAAATTAACGGACTTGGAGTCCCAATCCAGATGAAACAACATTCGCATCTTTGGGGTTGCAGAAGGAGAAGAGGGAAACTCGGTTCAACAGTTCATTGCGCAGCTTATACGTAAAGAACTGCAACTACCACTGGATTTTGACCTAAAAATACAGCGCGCCCACCGGTCACTGACACAGAAACCTCACCCTGAAGCTCCACAGAGACCGATTATAATCAACTTCCAGGAGTTCACCACTAAGGAAAAGATACTAAAAGAAGCTTGGAAGAAGAGATTTCAGGTGCGCTCCAGATTTGTCCACTTTGACCATGACTATGTTTCTGAGACAGTGAGGAAACAAAAGGAATACAGTGGAATAAAGAAAATCTTAAAGGAGAAGGGGATTTGTTTACAAACACCATATACGAACATACGGATTCACTGGGACACCTGGACTTGAACATACACCAGTGCACATGAGGCTTAGAGGGAGTTGAAGAACCACGGGTTTCAGGTGGCGGAGCCAGAGTCACCTGAGAGAGAGTCAATGGAGACGCAGCTCCGGGAGCTACTGGGATGGAGGCAGGTCGGCGGTCAGTGTGAGAGGAACTCAGCGGTGGCTCGGAGAGTGAGGAACAAGCTACAGGAGTTCAAGAGGGATCACACTAAATGAACATTAACAGGAAATTATGCATCATGACCCGGTGAGACAATTTATTTTGGCCTTTTGTTGATTGCTGATGGCCTGGAAGAGGCGGCGTCTTTTATAACGGGACACATATTATACATTGGACTAATAGGATGGGATAGCTAGGCTCCACAGGCATCCTCATTATTGGGCCCTTTCCTTATTAGAGGCTTTACCCTGGACTGACCAATGGGGTCACAGTAGAGAGGGAGCAGATGTTTCCCTCTTGTTTTGGAAGTTTGTTTATATTTGTGTGCTGAATTTACTGTTTTGGTTCAGTTTTTGTTGTTGAGGGGTACTAATTCATTTACCATTAACGTCACCTATGGTAGGATCTCATGACTTGAAATTTGCTTCTTTAAATGTAAATGGCCTGAGTAACCCAGTCAAAAGGAGTAGGATGTTAGCAAAAATTAAAAAGGACAGAATACAGGTTACATTTCTACAGGAAATACATATGTCAAGGCAAGAACATGAAAATTTTAAAAGGTTTGGCTGTCTAAATTATTTCTCCAGTTCTTGTAAAAATAGCCATAGAAGATTCTGATATCAAACTCTCAACTTAGAGTTGATTAATGTAAAGTGAGATGTAGAGGGTTGATTTGTAATATTAAAAGGAAGGATTGATAATACTCTTGTCACATCCGTGAAGTAACAGAAATTTCTTTAAACTTTTATTTGACACAATAATTTCAGAAAGTGATGGAATTTTAATTTGTGCTGGATACTGGAACACAATTCTGAATCACTCCTTGGACACGACTAGTGTGAGAAGACAAAAATCTCTTAGGTCTACAGAACTTATCCACGTGGCTTAATTGTGGTATCCCAACCTCATCCAAACTGTGCATTTTAGGTTATGTAAATGAATTAGATATGGAAGCAAATATGCCACATTTAGTTCTTACTGCCTTATGCATTGTTAAAAAACTATCCTCATGAATTGAACATCAAAAAATGATTAATGTATTACTCACTATAGGAATTTACTTTTAGATCACATTAGTCTGGTGAAAATGTCTGCCAACTGGAAATGCCAATTGGACAAATGTGAATATCTCTGGTCCCCACTGATCACTTAGTGGGGGTGGTCAGCTGTAGTCTCGTCTCACCGTGTGCCTGGCAGCTGGCTGAGAATGGGCCGAGGGGATTCGGGTGTCTGATGGCTCTTGGACTGGGGGACTGTGGCTGCCATTTTGTGTGTCTGTGTGTACATATGCATATATACATATATGTATGTTTTATTTTCCTAAACAGTTTTTTTCTTTTTTAATTTTGATTGTTCAAAATAAATAAATAAATAAAATAAATTCTTCCCACTACATACACTGACACACACCAGCACATACACTCAACACGTTGGGTGGGAGGAGGGGATGGGCAGGTCTTCTCACACCCCGGTTTCCTGCACCCTGCCTGGGGTGGATCTGGCTAGTGGTTTGAGGCTGGGTTGGCCACTTCCCCAGGTTGCTGCTGGCTCTGCGCTGATACCCACTCATCCACACTTTGTGTCCATGTAAGGTCTGTGTGTGTGTGTGCATGAGTGTGTGACTGGTATATGTGTGTGCATGTGTGCAGTTGGGCCTGGGCCTATGGCTTACTGAGCCTTGGCCACTGTGGGACATGTCACCTGGAGGTTACCCCTCCCTACCTCTCCCCACTGATCATTGCTATCCCCCCTGGGATGTGGGTGCCTGTGTGGTTGGTTTGAAATGTATTAATCTAGTGACTTAACCCAAGCAACAGAAGGTTTGTTAGGGATCAGTGAGAACAGATTGATTGATTTTAGGCAGAATCATCATTTTAACTGTGGCAGCTCTCCCCATGAGATATAGGTAGAGAACTACTGACATACGCATGCACACCATATAATAAAAAACAAACAAACAAACAAAAAAAAAAATCATAAAAAAAGGACACTATCACCACCTTTTTCAATGGTCCAACCTAGGGATGTTCCTGCTGACTAATTTATCAGTCAACTAAACAAGGGGAAAAAAATTAGACTGACCGACTAGTCTAATAGTAAGAAACAGATGTCAAATTAAATTTTATGCCTGTTTAATGGACAATGTCAAAAGCTGTCTAAATAAAAGCACTGGAAACTATTAATCTTCTATATTGAATCACACTTTAACTGCTGCTAAAACTGTGTGGCACTGCAAATGACGCATTATGGACACTGCACGTTGCACTATAAACAACAAAGAAAAAACACTTGGGCGCCCGGGTGGCTCAGCAGAAGAGCAGGTGACCATGTATGCTGCAAAGGCCGCGTGGTGGTGTGGGCGGCACAGGCTTGTGTCCCAAACTGTCGCCATTTAATGCATGTCTTCCCCGTCTCTCCGGCTTTCCTGTCTCTGTCCACCAAGATTATTATAGTTAACGAAAATGAACAAAATAACAAAAACAGAAATTGAAAAAACATTTGATTGATTGATTGATTGATACTTTATCCCACAATGGGGAAATTACAGTTAACAGAACACCCATCCAAGAAGACAAAACAAACAAACATAGGGAGATAGGTGAACTGTGGCCATGCTGTCCCCTTCTAGAGGTGCTGCCATTAAAAAGACTTAAACAATAGCGAAAACATAAGGATAACTGAGGGAAAAAAATCATCTCATACTTTGTATACATATATACACACATACACAGTATAAGTTTAAGGGTGGGGAGGGGAGGGATGAAGGAAGCCAGCGGAATGTTCATCGGCAGCAGTGTTGCCAAGTCCGCTTATTGTAACTGACTTTGGGCTTGTTTTTTTCTAAAGTCGCTTGCAAATCTCATGAGTCGCAGATTGCAGTTTTTTTGGGCTTGTTTTTGAACGTAAAGTTGCTTATTTGGGCTTCACTTTCTTTCTGAGTGAAACTCGTTGATTATCTCCCGACGCCCCATAATAAAGCAAAAGACCAGTGGAAGGTTGTTTGTCCCTTCCAACCTCCCATTTCCTGTTGATCGCTCCAGCACAAGTTGACCGGGCGCACACCCAACAGCCCAGAGTGAGGAGGCAGCGTAAGAATGAGCTCCAGTAAGTGGGGAAATATGGAAAAAAAATATAATAAAAGTGTGAGAAAGAGAGTGCACTTAAAGAATGGATCTGAGCTCAGATGGGAGACAGTGCAAAAACTGGGTGTGCACTATATGCAATGCATAGGGATGCCTCACAAGAGGGGGGCACCAAAACTATGCGGCAAAATTATTTCTCTAGTCGGCATTTTCTATATTTAACAGCTGTGCATATGATATGATCAATAACAGAGTCACGGCGCTGATTAGGCACCCCTGTGCTCCTTCACCTCCCCTCCTCCTGTCACCCCCCCCTGTTTAAAAGCAGCCTCAGTTTTACACTGTGTTGTGGGTTGCCAGTTGGGCTTTTTTTGGGCTTGTTTTCATAGAGCTGGTTGCTTGTTTCTATCGCAAAATCTGGCAACACTGATCAGCAGCTAGGTCAAGGGAGATCAGTTCAACACAGATCAGAAGAAGACAGGACAGCAGGGGTGTAGAGCATCTGTTTACAAAACATCCATGAGATAAGCAGCAGTCCAAGGCCGCCAGGGAGCCAAATTTCTGAGTCTACAACTTGTTTTCGTACAGGCTGTACTGAATAATTTGTTGACAGCATTTAGTCTTTCTCGCAACCCTCAGTGGCAAAAAAATCCAATTATCCAAATCCTCTTGGTCCATTCCTTCGCCTTGCAGAAACAGATATATACGTCTCCAATTCTGAATCAGCTCCAGATATACAGAGTCTGAGTTTGAGTCTGTAACTCTCTGCATTTCTGTCATAAGCAGCCAACAGCTGCCTAGACTTCCACAATTGTAACAACAAGCCAGGTATCTCCAGGTCCAATTTGGAGAAATCCTAGTGTCAATGAGCCAAATGTGCATGTCCTCCATCAACAGTATGGTCAGGCACGTCATCTTCCACCCACACAGGAATCCATAACGTAGCCAGTCGGGAATGTCAATTGGATAGGAGGGACTAGGGTTCTCCTTTCCCCAATCGACTCATGGTGAAAAATTTTATTTAAAAAATGGCATTGAGAGACCAGCTGACCAGATCCATAATTATAAATTCTAGTTCAGAAGTTGTGTGAAGAGACGCTCTAAGCAGCAAAGCAGGGTAAAAAAAGGAAGGGTTGGGGAGAGAAGAAAAGTGTGTCCATCTCCGCTGAGGAGCTGAAGAAAATGATTAACTCATTAACTAAAATAAATGAAAAAGATAATTAAAAGGAAAAACTATAACTAACTAAAACTGTATTGTGAGTTTACAAAATCATTTTTTTCCGCTCTAGCAGTTTAAGCTTGGAGCGCCATCAGTCAACTGTGTGTGTGTATGTGCATGCATGTGCTTACTGCACTGGTCTGCAAAGTAATAGCAGCAGTCTGCTGAGAAAGTGGCAGAATCCTATACAGGGTTTCTTTGAGTACGATAGCACAGATAGAAGCGAATGTCTTGTTGTAGATGATGAAAAACATGTGTGGAGCACTTCAAGTGGAAAAACCACCAACATCAAAGTCAAAGTCGAAAACAGAACTAGCATCATGTGATGGATAACATCAGGATGCAGCTGGATTTGAGCTTTGATTCCTTCAAAGAGTTTAGTTTGTTTTTGTCAACATTTGCTGCGTTCTGATATTATACACCACATGTAGGTGTTGTTAACCTACTGCACTATGCTGAAATTTATTGTAGAGTTTATTGGGTTTTGGAGTTTGTTTTTCTTTGTTTCTCCATGGTGATGTTCATGTGTGTCCTTAGTATTACACACATTTAGGACATAATGCTGCTATCTTGTGAACAGTTGGTTGTTGAATACAATTTTGTAGCATATGTTTTGTCAAGTTTTTATTACACAATAGTCACTCTCTCACTTTGAATCTTGCACCTGATAAGGTATGAAAAACTAAAACTAATATTAAAACTGAAGTAAAACTAAGCATTAAAGTACAAATAAAAGTGAGAAAAAATTAGAAAAATCACTCTGAAAACTACCCAAAACTAACTGAATTAAAGGAAAAAAGTAAAATAACAAACAAAAAAGTTAACTATATAACCTCAGTCACCATTTTTGTGTCATTTTACACTCAATAAATCAGATTTTAGATATGCATTTACACAAATAAACTAGACTGTATTTTATACAGGTTTTTTTAATTTAATGTTTTGTTTTTTTTTAACTGTGTAACAAAAACTAATCTAAGTCTATTAGCAGCAACCAACCAGTGATGTCACATTCTGTACTGGGACAAGATGGCGCTACACATGCTCCAAAAACTTTAACTTTAAACACTTATTTCTAAAGTCCAGGTTCACAGACAGTGTTAAATGCATGTCAGATTTTGAGAACAGGGTTCCATGGTGTAAATTAGCCATAATACATTTTACTGGGGTTAGGTTAATTGGTGATTCAAATTCCTTTGAACTGCTGATAAGACAAAGGCTGGATAAATCTCTTATCTGGAACCTGCTTTGGGGCAGGTTAGGTTTGCAGTATACTCACTTGGTGTTGGCTCTCACTGCGGTATTGTATCACTTCCTGTTCCTGTTTCGGAGCACAGTCGTGTTTTGCTGTCTGTTAGCTGTTAAATCTGTACAGCTCGATCTATCTGGATAACAACATATTTTAGTGTAATCTTCACCTACTTTATCTAGAGCACACTCTTTGCTGAATCACCTGTATTCAAATTATTGACTTTATCTGTTTTTAGAAATTCGCTAGCTTAGCTCAGCTAGTAGCTTAGCTCTTAGCCGACTCACTAGCAGCATGGCTTCTTCTCCTGTCCCTCCTGCACTTTCCTGCTCTGAGTGTCACATGTTTAGTTACTCCTCGGCCTCCTTTAGCAGTAACGGTACTTGTAATAAATGTAGTCTGTTTGTAGCTCTGGAGGCCAGGCTTTCTGAATTGGAGACTTGGCTCCGCACCCTGGAAAATCCTATATCTAGCCAGGCCCCTGTAGCGGGTGCGGACCATGGTAGCTTAGCCACGGTTAGCTCCCCCCCCCCCCCCCCCCCCCCCAGCAGATCCCGAGCAGCAGGGAAAACAGGCCGGCTGGGTGATGGTGAGGAGGAAGTGTAGTCCTAAGCAGAAGCCCCGGGTACACCACCAACCTATTCACATCTCTAACCGTTTTTCTCCACTCAGTGACACACTCACCGAGGAACAAACTCTGGTTATTGGCGACTCTGTTTTGAGAAACATGAAGCTAGAGACACCGGCGACCATAGTCAAATGTCTTCCAGGGGCCAGAGCAGGCGACATTCATGGAAAATTGAAACTGCTGGCTAAGGCTAATCATAGATTTGGTAAGATCGTTATACACGTCAGCAGTAATGACACCCGGTTACGCCAATCGGAGGTCACTAAAATTAATATTGACTCGGTGTGTAACTTTGCAAAAACAATGTCGGACTCTGGAGTTTTCTCTGGGCCCCTCCCCAATCAGACCAGGAGCGACATGTTTAGCCGCATGTTCTCCTTGAATCGCTGGCTGTCTGAGTGGTGTCCAAAAAACGACGTGGGCTTCATAGATAATTGGGAAAGTTTCTGGGGAAAACCTGGTCTTGTTAGGAGAGATGGCATCCATCCCACTTTGGATGGAGCAGCTCTCATTTCTAGAAATCTGGCCAAATTTATTAACCCTAAAACCTGACTATCCAGGGCTGAGACCAGGAAGCAGAGATGCAGTCTTACACGCCTCTCTGCAGCTTCTCTCCTCCTGCCATCCCCCCAAAACCCCATCCCCACAGAGTCGGTGCCTGCTCCCAGACCACCAAAAAACTAAGCTAAAATCAGCAAAAAGCTATTTAAGCATAAAAATTTAAAAACAATAAATAATACAGCTTCATCAACTGCACCAAAGAATAAAACAATTAAATGTGGATTATAAAACATTAGGTCTCTCTCTTCCAAGTCCCTATTAGTAAATGATTTAAAAATTGATCAACAAATTGATTTATTCTGCCTTACAGAAACCTGGTTACAGCAGGATGAATATGTCAGCTTAAATGAATCAACACCCCCGAGTCACAGTAACTGTCAGAATGCTCGAAGCACAGGTCGAAGAGGAGGATTAGCTGCAATCTACAATTCCAGCTTACTAATTAATCAAAGACCCAGACAAAGTTTTAATTCTTTTGAAAGCCTGACTCTTAGTCTTGGCCCATCCTAATTGGGAAACTCAAAAACCTGTTTTATTTGTTATTATCTATCGTCCACCTGGTCCTTACTCAGAGTTTCTGTCTGATTTCTCAGACTTTTTATCTGATTTAGTGCTCAGTTCAGATAAAATCATTATAGTGGGTGATTTTAACATCCACGTAGATGCTGAAAATGATAGCCTGAACACTGCATTTAATCTATTGTTAGATTAAATTGGCTTCTCTCAAAATGTAAAGGAGCCCACCCACTACTTTAATCATACTCTGGATCTTGTCCTGACATATGGCATAGAAACTGAAGTTGTAAAACAGCTAACTGATCATCTGCAGAGGAACGGTTTATTTGAAGAGTTTCAGTCAGGTTTCAGAATTCATCACAGTACAGAAACAGCATTAGTGAAGGTTACAAATGATCTTCTTAGAGCCTCTGACAGTGGACTCATCTCTGTTCTTGTCCCATTGGACCTCAGTGCAGCTTTTGATACTGTTGACCATAACATTTTATTACAGAGATTAGAGCTTGCTATAGGTATTAAAGGTACTGCGCTGCAGTGGTTTGAATCATATTTATCTAATAGACTCCAATTTGTTCATGTAAATAGGGAGTCTTCTTCAAACACTAAGGTCAGTTATGGAGTTCCACAGGGTTCTGTGCTAGGACCAATTCTATTTACATTATACATGCTTCCCTTAGGCAGTATTATTAGAAAGCACTGCATCAATTTTCATTGTTATGCAGATGATACTCAGCTTTACCTATCAATGAAGCCAGATGACACACATCAATTAGTTAAACTGCAGGAATGTCTTAAAGCCATTAAGGCCTGGATGACCTCTACTTTCCTGCTTCTAAATTCAGATCAAACTGAAATTCTTGTACTTGGCCCCACAAATCTTAGAAACATGGTGTCTAACCAGATACTTACTCTGGATGGCATTACTTTGGCCTCCAGTAACACTGTGAGAAATCTTGGAGTCATTTTTGACCAGGATATGTCCTTCAATGCACATATTAAACAAATATGTAGGACCACTTTTAACTGATTTGTGTCATATAGCTTCATAGATAAATGAAACTTAGTAAAATCTAAAAAACAATAGAAATGTGTGCAGTGTTTTCTAATAATGTTGCCAAAAGGAAGCATGTATATCAAGGAATATACCCTACTTCAAAACTCCTCATTTACATGGACAGATTGGAATCTGTCAATTAAATATGATTCAAACCAGGGTAGCACATTTCCTTACCAATGGTGTATTCTAGTCTCGTAAAATGTATAAAATGCTTTAGTGAAACTAACAGGACAAGCACAGGGATGAATCCACTGTCCAAGCCTGTAAGAGATTACTAGGAACCTTAATTAGATATGTTTCTGTGCTATGATAAACTACAGCTATGGTAAAAAGAAAGCACACCCTCTGTTAATTGTAAAATTTTACATATCAGGAAATAAATATAAATTAACTAGTCCTTACCATGACTTAAAATATGAATTTGCTGGGACTCCCACTCCTAAGAAGATTGGCAACTGTCTTAAATGTTTTCCACTTCTCACTGTAGAATAATGGACTAATTGGCTATTATTGACAAATTTTGATTTTACCTTTATATTTCAACTTAAAAACTGTTACCTTGCTTTGTTTGGTATGATTGTTTTCAGCACAACCTCACAAACATGACTGTACCACAAACATGTTCAACAAACTATTTTTACAACTTAAAATCCCAATATAAGTTGTAATTTTCAAAATGTTATGTACAAATATAGAAAAAAACAAAGTTATATACAACTATTTACAGTAAAATGCAAGCAATGCTGCAGGTGTTTTTTTGTACAACTATTTACAAAATGATCAGGTGTCACAATAAGATACCACACAAATTATTTGTGACACTCCAAAAAAATGGTTCCTTTGTATGACAAGACAGAAGGGCACATCACAGGCAAAACTCGTTATCAATATCGCTGTCTGTCTTTTGCTACCCTTTCACCTGTTCCTCAGCAGCCAAATGCCACATATTGCCATATAATTTTCTGATTGGTTGATGTGTGCATTTTTCCACCAAAAGGAAAGGAGATGTCATGATTTCTTGTTTTTCACTTGACTCAAAAGCACTTCCTGTTAGCGAATGATGATCTTGCCTTAGTGATCTTGCCCTCCTGTACAGGGTTAGAGCCACCCAAAAGGCAGAAAGGATTCGGTAGGAGGTACTCTCCGCCACATTGCAGAACAAACAGATTTAAATTCTCATTCCCAATACTATTAACTTTTTGAATTCTTTTAGAGGATTGTATCCCTGATTGTATGTATTGTATGTTTGATTGTTTTATTGATTTATGTATTCTTGCTGTTGGCTGCAAAACAAATTGAATATCCTGTTTTTACTGTTTCTTCCTGCACGAAAGGAACATCAAAAATGAGGACAATGTACAGAAAAAAAGGATGGCATAAATTAGTGATCATAACTGTTTTTTATTGGCCTATCAACACAATTTAAAAACTGGTACGTAATTTGAAGTCCACACTTTCAACCCATGTTGAAACAAAGACTCAGTAGAGTATCATCCTACTGCTATGTCACATTAAATATATTGACAATGTCATTTCGAGGCGCCAGCACATCCATCGACGATGTACTTTCTTTTTTACCATGTCTGTCCGAACTGAAACTCTTCAAATAAACCAGTCCTCCACAAATGACCAAAGCTGATTTGCAACTCTTCAGAGATTTTGAAATAAAGGGAAGTTTGGAAATCAGTCTGTAATTGGCTAAAACACTTGGATGAAGTAAAGGCCCTTTAAGTAACTTTTTTCTGCTAATTTAAAAGCCTATGGCAAATTATTAAATATAAATTTATCATATATACCAGGGTTCTAGCCAGAATTTTTTTTCACCAGGCGTTATTAGATCGTTAGAGTAATCATTTTTGCATATAATCCAGATGAGTTAAGATGAAGGACCTCCAGTTGTATATATCATGCATTTAATGTGCCCAAGAGTGCCATTTACTTTCACTAACAGGTTTGCAGAAATCACGTAAAAAGCATACACAACAAAAACATAATCCAGATGTTTTATCAATCAGCTGCTAATAGCATTTACTATGTTCGAATATCAGCCACCATGTTGTAAGCATAAATTATCACGATTTTAATGCAACAACAGGAAGTGACATCATTTCGCTCTGAACTGTAGTTTTTTTCTTGAAGGCCTTTCATAGCTCTGCTGGTGCTGAAAACAATGTTTGACTATAGGTTTCTGAATACAAGTAGGGCTGCAACTATCGATTATTTTAGTAATCAAGTATTCTATCGATTACTCCATCAATTAATCAAGTAATCGGATAAGAAATAATTTTTAACAGTTCATCTGCATTTTTTAACTTCCGTACTGCAGTTTTTTTCTCTGTGTGAAACAAATAGTGGTGGATGGAGCAGCTACAAAGTTCTCTCTTCTTCATGTTGCTCATCAGGTGGTCCATGAACGACCTCCAGTTGTTTCCCAGTAAAGGTTTTAAGGTGGTTACAGAAGCAAGCGCTGCTGCTTGGACGTCTTTCATTCCACCTGAGCGCACTGTCTCAGTAACAGCTCTTGCTGCGCATATGCAGACAGACTG
The DNA here is from genome assembly GCF_007364275.1 of Archocentrus centrarchus. Classification (NCBI taxonomy): domain Eukaryota; kingdom Metazoa; phylum Chordata; class Actinopteri; order Cichliformes; family Cichlidae; genus Archocentrus; species Archocentrus centrarchus. The sequence goes on along the minus strand of NC_044355.1, from coordinate 35,252,159 downwards.
CACGTCAAACAGCTGCTGTTGTGTATTTTGTTGAAAAACTGGGGGCTGCATGAGCTTAATGCTGTAACGCTTTTTATTCACAAGCATCCTCCAAATTATGTTTCTACTACAGGTCTATTTTTATTTGCTAATCAGAGGATTAAAGCATAAAAAAATATTCAGATGGAGCCCCTTGATACTGGGGGCACCAAACGATCGCTAGTGCTCTGGCAGCCCCCACTAGCAAACTTTGGTTATAGTGATCGTTCTGGTGGCTACAGCTGAAGGAAAGAAAAAATAACAACTGACATTCTCTGCACGGCGAGCAAAGCACACGCACAGCCACACACGCACGCTCACAGCACAATGGAGGCGTAGAAAAACTTGTCAGCGACGATCCACTCGTGTTAAATCATGCCTGAAATTTTCATTTGATCTTCGTTTTTCCTTTTACTTCTCCTCGCTTTCATGCTGGTTGTCATTTCGATTTCTGTAGCCCACGAAATCAAGCATGACTGTAGGGAGATCAAATGTGTACAATGTGAACTGTCCATGCTCTGTGGCAGATTGCTAATTGCAGTGAAATAATACAGGCGAAAGCAGTGATAAAAGCAGTGATCTAGCCGGGGCGGAGTCCGCGGGGCACGCTCCTGTTTGCTAAATGCAGTGACAGCAGAGCTCCAGGAGTGAAGCGGTGAAATCCTCAGCCCAACGCGAGGGGGTCTCAGCCCGGCAATCAACCGGTAGCTAGAACACTGTATACATACGGTACCTAGAGTAAGCAATAAACATCTACAATTGAATGTCCTTCCCTCTTAGTATTTTTAGTGAAAAGTAACAATATGGTGATTATAACATACTGTCTTCTATGGTACAAAGGGCCACGAATAAATTGGAGGGGTATGTCATATAGACAGCTTTTGTTGTTACTTGCTGTCCAGTTTAGTACGTGATAAATTGATATACAGTGATCCCTCACCTACCGTGGGGGTTACGTTCCAGAGACCCCGCGATAGGTGAAAATCCACAAAGTAGCGGCATTATACACTGCTCAAAAAAATAAAGGGAACACTCAAATAATACATCCTAGATCTGAATGAATGAAATATTCTCATTGAATACTTTGTTGTGCACAAAGTTGAATGTGCTGACAACAAAATCACACAAAAATCATCAAATGAAATCAAATTTATTAACCAATGGAGGCCTGGATTTGGAGTCACACATAAAATTATAGTGGAAAAACACACTACAGGCTGAACTAACTTTGATGTAATGTCCTTAAAACAAGCCAAAATGAGGCTCAGTGTTGTGTGTGGCATCCACGTGCCTGTATGACCTCCCTACAGTGCCTGGGCATGCTCCTGATGAGGTGGCGGATGGTCTCCTGAGGGATCTCCTTCCAGACCTGGACGAAAGCATCCGCCAACTACTGGACAGTCTGTGGTGCAACGTGACGTTGGTGGATGGAGCGAGACATGATGTCCCAGATGTGCTCAATCGGATTTAGGCCTGGGGGACAGACGGGCAAGTCCATAGCTTCAATGCCTTCATCTTGCAGGAACTGTTGACACACTCCAGCCACATGAGGTCTAGCATTGTCCTGCATTAGGAGGAACCCAGGGCCAACTGCACCAGCATATGGTCTCACAAGGGGTCTGAGGATCTCACCTCGATACCTAATGGCATTCATGCTACCTCTGGCGAGCACATGGAGGGCTGTGCAGGCCTCCAAAGAAATGCCACCCCACACCATTACTGACCCAGTGCCAAACCGGTCGTGCTGAAGGATGTTGCAGGCAGCAGATCACTCTCCACGGCGTGTCCAGACTCTGTCACATCTGTCACATGTGCTCAGTGTGAACCTGCTTTCATTTGTGAAGAGCACAGGGTGCCAGTGGCAAATTTGCCAATCCTGGTGTTCTCTGGCAAATGCCAAGCGTCCTGCACGGTGTTGGGCTGTGAGCACAACCCCCATCTGTGGACGCCGGGCCCTTGTACCATCCTCATGGAGTCGGTTTCTAACCGTTTGTGCAGACACATGCACATTTGTGGCCTGCTGGAGGTCATTTTGCAGGGCTCTGGCAGTGCTCCTCCTGTTCCTCCTTGCACAAAGGTGGAGGTAGCGGTCCTGCTGCTGGGTTGTTGCCCTCCTATGGCTTCCTCCACTGTACTGGCCTGTCTCCTGGTAGCGCCTCCAGCCTCTGGACACTACGCTGACAGACACAGCAAACCTTCTTGCCACAGCTCGCATTGATGTGCCATCCTGGATGAGCTGCACTACCTGAGCCACTTGTGTGGGTTGTAGAGTCCGTCTCATGCTACCACGAGTGTGAAAGGACCACCAACATTCAAAAGTGACCAAAACATCAGCCAGAAAGCATAGGTACTGAGAAGTGGTCTGTGGTCCCCACCTGCAGAACCACTCATTTATTGAGTGTGTCTTGCTAATTGTGAATACTTTCCACCTGTTGTCTATTCCATTTGCACAACAGCATGTGAAATTGATTGTCAATGAGTGTTGCTTCCTAAGTGGACAGTTTGATTTCACAGAAGTTTGATTTACTTGGAGTTATATTGTGTTGTTTAAGTGTTCCCTTTATTTTTTTGAGCAGTGTATTTGTTATATATTTATTTTATTATTTATATATATTTTAAGGATTTATATACCCTCCCTATAAACCTTTCCCACTCTCTTACTACACCTTGAATGATGAAGATGATGAATTATGTAGCTGTGCGAAGGTGGTGCAGTATCTTCACCCTGTTATTTCCGCTAAAGGCGTAATCTCTTCGTCCGAGTGATAAACATAGTTATGGGGGGGTTACAGAAATACCTATATAACGCAAAATCCTGCAATATAGTGAAAACGCTGCAAAAACGAGGGACAACTGTACTGACACATACCTTCTATATTTTTCTACATTCTTACAAGGTCTTAAGCCATTCTTTATATTTGCTTCCAAGGAGCCAGACTTGTCATTTTTAAAGTGGTCTTGAGCAATACTTTTCTAGGCTTTTTGAAGGTCTTAAAAAGTTTGTTTTTGGACAAATACTTTTTTTTTTCCCACTCACTCTTCGCCCAGTCCTTGTACCCGACCATTTTCAGAGGAATATCTTTGTGTTTTTTAAACCACATATAACACTTACCTATAAATCCTTCAAGGATAAAAAAGGCACCTAACTCAAAGGAATAGACTGGTGTCAATAACAGACAACTTAGCAAAGAAGTTTTCTCAAGCATGTCTATTTACTTACTGGAGCACCTAATATGATGGAACAATTGTCTCTCTAAGAGGTAATTAGACAGTAGGACTATTTTCACAGGCTGGGTACAAACCAAGATAACTAGTGTTGCTTTAACAAATAAAACAAAAACAACAATAGACTTCCACCACTATTATGCAGTTCTAGTAATTCTACTAGTCCTGTTTTGACTACCTCTTCTGGCAGTACTGTCTATATGTTTGTGGTAGTTTAATAAATTTTGCTTCATGACTGTACTGGCAATGTTTTCTGCCATGACTACTACTGCATTTTCCCCCACTTGTAAAGAATGAAAATGACTTATATAGCAGGTAGCTTGCTTTTCAACAGATCAGAGTATATTATTACAAATACATCATTAAAATTTTGTAAAAGTATCAGTTGTAGAGCTTTCCTAATCACTTACGGGAGTTGCATCTGCTGCAGTTTTTGATCCAGTCTGGGCTATAAAATCATTGTGCTGTAGGTAAAAAAAAAAAAAAGCCATTTTGAAGCAGATACTGTTATAGCCCAGCTCCCTCCATTACTACTACACTTTCTAAAAACAGACAGAAGGAGGGAGACAGAGGAGAAGGTAAAAGGAGAAGGTAAATCATACATTGGAGACATTTGATGAGAAAAACTGTAATACAGATGAAGACACTGAAGAGAAGAACCGCCTTATGAAGCAAAGTAGTTAGCTAACAAAAGCAGCATAGCACTGGGTAAATTATGGCACACTGATTGTACATGTCTCTCACTGCAGTGGCAGTAAACAATCAGCCAGCCTCCTTTGTCCACAGCACTAAACCACACCCCCTCCACTTCTGCTTTCCATAAACCTCCATTACTGCTCTTGCAGTACGTATGTATCTATCCTATTATATTATACACCTATTATATACCTTATTATTCAGTAACATTAGACTATGCAACTGATGCTACCTTTCATAAGCTAACCTGCTGTGAACAGGCTATTTTATAAGAGAGTAAAGAAGACAGAGGGAGAAACAAACAAACACACAAAGTAAAGGCAGATTCATACCTTAGCTTAGTTGACAGTATTCCACTCCTGTATTAAAAATTCAAATCCAGTTGAAAAGCTGCACCCTGTAGCTTTTAATGATAGCACACCACAATCTCACGAACACACAGCAGCTCATCCCCCTTTTACTCACAAACACACATTGCTCCTCCCCCTCTCCTCTCTTAACAGACAGGGATTGTCCTCCTCTATTCCACTCACACATAAGCACAGGCAAGAGCACCCCCCCTTACTCTCACACAAATGAGCATTCAGTCAACAGCTACCCACAATCCTCTGCACCACACAAAGACAAGGGGGTGTGACCAATCACATAGTGTCTCACTCTGCACCAATGTTTTTTATCCCTTCCTTCACTGTATTATGCTTGCTGACATTCAAGCTGTGGGCGGGTTACTGAGAAGGTTGCCATGACAACATATCCCAAGTTGCTCTTTGTTGCTATTACTCTGCTATAGATATTTGTTGCTATAGAAGTGCAGACATAAATGAAGTCTGCTCTGCTATGTGCGTGTGTGTGGCTGTGTCCTACATCAATACTTAGTGTTCTAACTGGGTCATGCCAGAACCCACCTGCAGGACTGCAGCACTGACACGCGTACACATGCACACACATACAATAAAAATGATTGACTCAGAGTAATCCTAAACTACAAAATAACTGCCTATTTATTATATACATAACAGACTACATATACAAATTCCAATGATTGAAAGTTGACAGTTAAACATTTTCTAAATATTACTGAATAATCTTCACAGTTCGTAAATATAGTCTACACTACAGGTATGATGTTCAATAGGGCTGTATAAGTGTTTGAATTTTAATACTGACCACTATTTTAGCTTCCCGTGATTAAAAAGAGCATTTTGAGGGATACTGAAAATGCATGCTCCACCTACAGAATACAATGCAAAAGAAAATCAAGCATTCCCTAAATCACTGCATGTGTCATACATGTGTCAATCCCAGCCAGTTCCTGCACGTTGCAGCTTGAAGTTTGCTAGGCTTGTCTAGACGAGTAACACTACGTTAAAAGACATACAACAAAACTGAAATGTCTTGCACAGCAGAAGGTGAAGAGCTTGTCCCTCAAAAAGAATCATCATCCATTCTTTGAAAATACTTCAGATTTAGCAGAATGTTAACATTAGCCTGCTTCTTAAACCAGGCAAAGACCCTGCACTCCCATCCAAGTACCACACAATCTCTCTCATTAATGTAGACCTTAAAATAATTTGCAAAGTCCTTGTTGGAAGATTAGAAAAAAAAAAAAATCACTCCATCCGTTATACATCCTGGACAAATAGGTTTTATCAAGGTTAAACAGATGTCAATGCTAATTGGCAAGCTAATGCTAACTGCTAAACGCCGCTCCCACTTGTTAATTGAGTGACGGTACCTACCTATGAAACCAGAAAGCACCTCTGAAGCCTAGGCAGTAATCACAATCTTTGTGGACGTGTAGTTATGTTTCTCGAGCTGCATGTCAGGTTAAGTTCAAAGAGGATTTTTGGTTATGTACGTAGGACCAACACAGAACTCTAAACCAGGCCTTATTTTATTATTTATTTTTCATTATTTATTTTAGTAATTGAGTATTATATTGATTACTCCATCCATTAATCAAGTAATCAGATAAATAATTTTTCGTATTAACAATTCATCTGTATATGTTAACTTCCGTACTGCAGGTTTTTTCATTGTGTGAAACAAACAGCGGTGAATGGAGCAGCTATAGAGTTGTCTTTTCTTCATGGTGCTGATCAGGTGGTTGATGAAGGACCTCCAGCTGTTTCCCAGTAAAGGTTTTAAGGTGGTTACAGGAACAAGCGCTGCTGCTTTGGACGCTAGAAAAACATCTTTCGCTCCAGCTGAGCTCACCGTCTTAGTAATGGCTCCACCTCTTTGTGCTTGCTGCGGGTGAGCAGACAGACTGCACGTTGTGTTTTTGTTGAAAACTGGGGGCTGCATGAGATTTACTTTAAATTCATCACAATACGACAAGCTAACCTGTTTGTCCTGCACTAAACTGCAGAGTATTTGAATAACACGTTAGAATTTTTCAGGATGTTTCACAGTATGAATCACATCATATACAGATCCAACATCTGATTAAAAATGAGGACTTTACATGTAAGCTCTAAATTTCCAGTTCATCAGATGTCACTGAGAAATCCTTACCTTCAAATATAACCTCTCTTCTTCCTCTTCTGTCTGGTCTTTCTTGCACTGTTTTTCTATCTCTGAGTGAACTTCTCTCTCATTAATTATTTTCTCTCCCTGGAAATGCAGTGGCTGTACCTTTAGCTAGCAGACACACTGTGTGACAAACTGCCCACAGTCAGTTTGTTTATATACTGTTCAGCTGTTAAAAATGTTGCATTTGAAATGACCTGCCACAAAAACGTATCCCTTTATGGTCATTCTGTAGTGCTAGCCCCATCCTGAAGTACCGTAGCCACAACTCATAGACATCTGAACCACAAACCTATTTTGAAGCATTCCATCCAACTTTAACCCCTGATTATAAAGCTATAAATGATGCATAAAGTGTATGGTTTTGGCTCTTTCACTTTTTTGTATCCAATAGGACCTGGTGATTGATAGACCAATAGGATAGCCTTGTAAGTGTTATTATTCCCTCCATTTGATGGGAAATAAAAAACTTTCCTTAAATGTGTTAAAAAATTTTTAAAAGCCTGTTTTGAAAATGTAAATGTAGAAAGTAGTTATTTTTGTACTGCGATCGTTGACTGTTAATTTGGAAAGCAGGTGTTGTGCCAAAAAGCGATCGTCTGCCATAAAGTGATTCCGATGTTTCTATGTGCTTTTCTGTGTAATGTCTTTGCTTATATTGGTAAATAGAGTGCAGTCAACATGATTTATGAAGGGCTTATATATAAATTGAAGAAACAACCTGTTTTGCAAGAATCTTTAGGAGTCAACAAATGTAGATGCTACATTTGTTGCAATTTCTTCAGCCTTCTTAGCCAGATTTCTCTTTAAAAAGACATTTTTAATGTCAATGACAGTTTTTACCTTTATAAAACAAAAGAATATATAAAAGTCACTTTGCCAAAAACTAATTGCAGCTTCTACTTTGTGAAAGTTTCTCACTCAAAATGACTTGATATCATTCATTAGAGACTTATTTGACATATGTTTCTCAGATTGTAGGTCTACAAGTCATTTATAGCCATTTAAATATAGACAGTCACTTTTTGGCAAATACCAGAAATTACTTTTTGGCAGATAATCACTTTTTGGCACAGTGCCGGCATATCAGCGGCATGAGATTTTTCCTGTAGTTGTAAGATCCAAATCTTTGGATCCTTCCCCTAAAGTAACTTTTCAGTGAGTCTTCACCCTAAATGTTTTGAACAGAGCTTCACATATTTCTGCCATATTTCTTTAGAGCAGAGTAAACGCACACACACACGCTCAGCATTGTTGGGCAATCCCGCTCCTCTCTGTTGTATAAATACGCCATTCACTGACATAATTCAGCAATAATCAATTCATGTTTATATTTCTATTTTACTTTTTGTTTAAAAACATTAGCAGTGTGCTTAAATAGTCGTTTCATGTTTTCACATTCATTAGTCAGCTTGTTTGGGGTGTATGTTGTCTACTTTACTAGCTGCAAGCAAATATTTATATCAGTGTTTTACAGAATGGTTCAACATGGTGATTCTGTTAGAATTATAGAACCCCTGAGCAAATATAAACTGTATGAATATACAGAGTGGCAGGCTGTAAAAGAATGCGCTTCCATTATCACTGCGCCTCCTGGTGGATACACAAGACTTTACCACCAGTTTTCCCAAATGCTGCTTAGGGTTCTCACCCATCGCTGCATTGCCTACGTCACAAGCGGGGATTTCATTTCAGCCACAGACCAGCCAAGAATCAGCCACGGACCCTCTAAGGTCTCGTCATGGATCGGCCAACCATTTTAAGTGGCTTCACCTGTAAAATACAGATACCTGAAATTTTAATTTAATTCGGTTCAATTCAATTTTATTTATATAGCGACAAATCACAACAGTTGCCTCACGGCACATTATATATAGTAAGGTAAAGATCCTACAATAATTCCCAACAGTCAAAATGTCCCCCTATGAGTAAGAACTTGGCAACAGTGGGAAGGAAAAACTCCATTTTAAAAGGAAGAAACCTCCAGCAGAACCAGGCTCAGGGAGGGGCACTCATTTGCCACAACTGGTTGGGACTGAGGGGAGAAAGACAAGACAATAGACATGCTGTGAAGAGAGCCAGAGATAAATAATAACTAAAGATTAAATGTGAAGTGGTGTATAAATAGAGTGAAAAGAGGGTAATGAAATAAATACTTAGTGCTTCATGGGAACCTGCCAGCAGCCTAGATCTAAAGCAGCATAACCAATTGATGGTTCAGGGCCACCTGATCCAGCCCTAATTATAAGCTTTATCATAAAGGAAAGTTTTAAGCTTAATCTTAAAAATAGAGAGGGTGTCTGTCTCCTGAATCCAAACTGGGAGCTGGTTCCACAGAAGAGGGGCCTGAAAGCTGAAGGCTCTGCCTCCCATTCTACTCTTAAGTATCCTAGGAACCACAAGTAAGCCAGCAGTCTGAGAGCGAAGTGCTCTATTGGGGTGATATGGTACTATGAAGTCTTTATGATAAGATGGGGCCTGATTATTCAAGAGCTTATATGTGAGGAGAAGGATTTTTAAATTACATTCTGGATTTAACAGGAAGCCAATGAAGAGAAGCCAATATGGGAGAGTTATTGCTCTCTCTTTCTAGTCCCTGTCAGTACTCAGTACTTTTGGGTCAGCTGTAGGCTTTTCAGGGAGCTTTTAAGACAGCCTGATAGTAATGTATTAAAATATCACAGCCTAGAAGTAATAAATGCATGAATTAGCTTTTCAGCATCACTCTGAGACAGGATGTTTCTAATTTTAGAAATAAAATTCAGTTTTATCTGAATTTAGAAGCAGGAAATTAGAGGTCATCCAGGCCATTATGTCTTTAATACATTCCTGCTCTTCAACTAATTGATATGTGTCATCTGACTTCATGGATAGATAACGCTGGGTATCATCTGCATAACAGTGAAACTGTATGCAATGCTTTCTAATAATATTGCCTAAGGGAAGCATGTGTACTGTAAATTAAGCACAGAACCCTGTGGAACTCCATGATTAGTGTGTGAAGAAGACTATCCAAGTACATGAACAAATTGGAGTTTATTAAATACTTGATGATTCAAACCACTGCTGTGCAGTATCTAATGTCCATGGCATGCTAATCTCTGTACTAAAATGTTATGTCAGCATCGACAGCTGCACTGAGTTCTAGCAGGACAAGCACAGAGATGAGTCCACTGTCAGAGGCTCTAAGAAGATCATTTGTAACTTCACTAATGCTGTTTCTGTACTGTGATGAATTCTGAAACCTGACTGAAACTCTTCAAATAAACCGTTCCTCTGTAGATGATCAGTTAGCTGCTTTACAACTACTCTTTCAAGAATCTTTGAGAGAAAAGGAAGGTTGGAGATGGCCTATAATTAGCTAAGACAGCTGTGTTAAGGGATGACTTTTTGAGTAATAGTATAAATAATGCCACCTTAGAAGCCTGTGGTACATAGCCAACTATTAAAGATAGATTGATCATATTTAAGATTGAAGCATCAGTGTCATGTCCTGTGGGTCTAGGGGAAGAGGGAGCAACATACGATCAAGAAAACAAACAAGGAAAACAAACCAGTTGGTAAAATAAATACTGTTCATTTACAAGAAAAAGGCTACAAATTAGCCAGAACACAAAACAATCCCCAAACGGGAGACACCACCTGTCCTGCCAGGGGAAAAGAAACACACCAAACTCACAGTCAACTAAAGCAAATAAACCCAGTCCCTGAACAGGATAAGTGGAAGAGAATGGATGGATGGTTGGTGGTATACTGGGGGCTTCTGTTTAGGACTATGCTTCCTTCTCACAGTCACCCAGCTGGCCTGCTTTCCCAGCTGTTTGGGATCTACTTGGAGAAAGTTAATGTCAGCTATGGTACCTTGGTCAGCACCGGTTACAGGGGCCTGGCTAGCTACAGGATTTTCCGTGGTTCAGAGTCGAGTCTCCAATTCACTCAGCTTAGTACAGTGATGAAGTATTTGTACTTCAATACTTCCCATGTCTGTTAGTTGATTATTTTGTTGTTGTATGATTGCATGATTTACGTGTCAAGTGGTGCGGGAGAGAGGCGGGACAGTGTGAAGTTGTGCAGAGACCAACTCTGAAAAGAGAAAGGCGACTGGTGGACCTACAAGTATGATTGTAACACGACACAAATGCTATTAATATAAATTATATTGTCTCATCTTATATCATGTATGAAAATGTATCGATATTTCTTAAAAACTCCATATATTGGGGACTTCCGGTTATGGCGTCTAGGTGAGAACGGGCATGTATGTATGGCTCGCTGTTGAATCCTTAAATTAATCCGTAAATTAGACCAATAATCATAGTCTCATCTGATTTTCTTAACGCAAAACTTTTACTGAACGTTATGCCACCGAAAACTACTAAACTTGGCCAACAAACGGTTAAAACGACTTCACAAGAGAGTGGGGCCAATGTAGATACAGCTAATGCTAACACGACGGCGCTAGCCACCCCGGATGAAGCACAGGAGGCACCGACCAACCGTGATATTCTCAAGGCAATCAGCTTGCTGAAAGAGGATATGAATAAACAATCTACTAACATGCTGAAGGCAGTTAAGGAGATCAAAGAGGAAATGCAAACACTTTCTCAAAGAGTTGCAGAGGCAGAGGGCCGTATTTTGCAGGCAGAAGATGATGTAGACTCCCTTCTAAGCAAAGTTAAATCACTGGAGAAAACCGTGGAGGCGCTTTGCGACAGAGTTGCGGGGCAAGAGGATAGGAGCAGGTACTCCAACCTAAGACTGGTTGGGCTACCTGAAAAGTCGGAGGGACCAGATCTGTGTGGTTTTCTGGAAACGTGGCTCAGAGAGGCGCTAGGTGAAGGCTTCTCCTCAGCCCACTTCCTGGAGAGGGCTCATAGGATCGGGCCCCTCAGCTCTAAATCTACATCCCCGAGGATGGTCATAATGAAGTTCCTGAGCTTTCTCGACCGGGAAACAACCCTGAGGGCTGCCAGAAAAAGGAAGGAGGTACGTTATGAGAACCAGCGGGTCGCCTTCTTCCCTGATTTATCGGCCGAGACTCGCAAACTGCAGCGGCGCTTCGATGGAGTGAAAGCTCGACTTCGTGCTCTTAAAATACGGTATGGCATTCTGTATCCAGCCCATTTGATTATCACACACAACGAGAAGCGCTGGATCTTCAAGTCTGTGGAAGAGGCTGAAAAATATATTGACGAAATAAATACATAGGCTGGGGACAACTCCAAGATACAGTTTTGTTCTCATCTCGTTTTTCTTTTTCCTTTTTTACTTCTACATAGCGTTACCGAGATGTTTTAGGTATAAGAGGAACAGGTCTTGGAGGGTAATTGTAGGGCAAGTTGTTTTTTTTTGTTTGTTTTTTTCACTTGCTGGTATGAATCCCAAAATAAGTGCTTAATTACATTTTATCTCTGTATATGAAGCTATAAATAGGGCTGCCACTGTTTAGTTATTATATTCTTGGCATAAATCTAGCGTTAACTCTTTCATATTTTGGTCAAGCTTTGTCTTGCCAGCCAACCCATGTATAACCACAGTTATGTATGCAGTTTTTTTCCTTACCCACTTAGTGGATGAAGCGTTTCATATAACCCAAGTTCAATGTTCAGATGGGGTCATCACCACACTTTGTTTTTGGAAAGGTGTGGAAGTTTGGGATGTAAAGCTCACTTTGAATACCTTGTTTTTGTTGATTTTGTGTGTCTTGAATGTGAGAACAAGAAGGGGCCAAATTTCTGTATTTATTTACATTTCCAATTACATAATTTATGTCTGATAGTTCTGTTATGAATATATCTAGCTGGAATGTTAGAGGTCTGAACAAAATGGTCAAGCTTAAGCAAGTGCTGGGCAGAATTAAACAAATGAAGACTACAGTACGTTTCTTACAAGAAACACATTTGGTGGATAAGGATGTAAACAAAATTAGATCTAGGTGGCCTGGTCAAGTATTCTCCTCTAGTTTTACAACTCATGCTAGGGGGGGTCATAATAGTGATTCACAAGTCAATTCAATTTATATTAAAAGACAAATATTTTGACCCATCAGGGAGATTTATTATTCTCAGTGGTACAATACTTTCTACACTGGTCAACTTAGTTTGTCTGTATGCCCCTAATGGGGATGATCCCGCCTTTTACCAAGATCTTTTTTTAACTATGTCAGCTTATAATGGTCATTTTATAATTGGTGAAGATTTTAACTGTGTTTTAAATCCTGCAGTAGACCGTTCAAATAGTTCTGACATGCCCCAAAATCAAACCAGGAAAACTATTGGGAAATATATGAAAGATCTTAATTAAGTGGAGATTTGGAGACAACTTCACCCGAATAAGACAGAGTACTCATGCTTTTCAAACACCCATAAGACATACTCACAAATTGACTTCTTTCTGATCTCTTCTAGTCTGGTATCTATTGTTCAAAAATGCTGGTATGAAGCTATACTACTCTCTGATCATGCACCTATTATCTTATCAATAAAATTTCCCAACTATTGTCGGTCCTCAACCCCATTTCGACTGCAGGTTAAATGGTTTAAGTCAGCTGAATTTGAGGAATTTCTTGAAGAGAAAATAACTGAGTATTTTAACTTCAACACAGACCAAACCAGTGCATCAATAAAATGGGAAGCATTTAAGGCCTGTATAAGGGGGGAAATAATGAGCTACACTAGGCATAAATCCAAACTACATTTTAATAAATTGGAAAACCTTGGAAAACAGATCAAAGAACTACAAGACCAGTTATATGATAGCAATGATACTGGAAAATAATAAGAGACTTCTCTTACTGAAATCAGAATACAATGAGCTCACTACCAGCAAAATAGCAACTAGTCTGTTATGGTTAAAACAATCATATTACGATCAAGGTGAGAAAGCAGGAAAACTCTTAGCCTGGAGGCTTAAAAAATTACAGACAAATCGGGCCATTAATTCAATTGAACTGAATGGTGAGAATATAGTGGATCCAAAAAGTATAAATGATGTTTTTGCTACATATTATGAAAACCTATATAAATCACAGTACCCAGACAACACAAATAAACAGAAACAGTTTCTAGACCAACTTCAATTTCCAACCCTATCAGAGGAAGGTAAGAACAATTTGGATGAAAAACTGAACATTCAAGAACTTAAAATGGCTCTTAGTCATATGAATGCTGGTAAAGCATTTATAAGAGATTTCCAGATAAACTGTTGCCCCACCTTCTCGAAGCATACAACGAGTCTTATGAAAAGGGCATCTTGCCTCCATCATTACGTTTGGCATCTATCTCTCTTCTATTAAAGCCAGGTAAATCCCCAACAGAAATGGGTTCATACCGACCAATATCTTTAATGTCATGTGACACAAAAATTTTATGTAAAGCTTTGGTCCGAAGGATCGAAAGGCATATTCCTAATTTAATTTCAGATGACCGAAATGGATTCGTTATGGGCGTCAAGCCTTTCACAATACTCGCCGATTATTAAATATATTATATGAAAAGCAATTTGCTATGGACCATGCTTTTTTGTCATTAGATGCGGAAAAAGCTTTTGACAGGATCGAATGGAGTTACCTTTTTGCTGTCCTTAAGAGATTTGGCCTGGGAGAAAAATATTTAAAATGGATACAATTATTATATACTGAGCCAGTAGCTAAAGTTATAACAAATAATCAGCTATCAAGACCTATAAACCTCTGTAGATCAACACGACAGGGTTGTCCATTGTCCCCCCCTTCTTTTCTTATTTGCCATCGAGCCGCTTGCTATGGCAATACGCAAATCCCCTGAAATCACTGGGATCCAAATAGGAAATACAGAGCACCGATTGTCTCTCTTTGCAGATGATATTGTTTTGTTTTTAACTAAGCTAGGGAAGTCCGTGCAGGCTGTTGATAAAATCCTGGAAATATTTGGAGAATTCTCAGGATATAAAGTTAATCAAAAAAAAAGTTATTACTACTGAACAGAAATAACCCTCCAACGCAAACACAGTTCACATGTACCTGTGAGGGCTTTACTTACCTCGGAATTAGGATCATTCCAGATATAAATAAAATAGTTTCTACCAATTATGATCCGCTAATGCAAAAGATATTAGAATCCTTAGACAAATGGGATGAGATGCCAATTTCCATGATAGGCCGTATTAATATTATTAAAATGTCCATTCTCCCAAAGCTGCTATACTTTTTCCAGTCCATTCCTCTGCACATTCCAGCTTCCTTATTCTCTTCCATTGATAAAGCTTTCACCAAATTTATATGGAACAACAAACGCCCCAGATTACGCCTTTCTCTTCTTTATCTGCCTTATGATCGAGGAGGGTTTAGAGTGCCGAACAACAAGTTGTACTACAGGGCGGCTCAACTTTGTGCTGCTACTTGCTATTTCTCCACCAGTATCACACCATCTTGGATGCAGATTGAGAGTAACTCATTAATGTTACCGCTGTCATCTTACTTTTACTCAGCTGAACTTAAACAGCTATTAAAAAGCACAAAAAAATCCTCTGCTCAAAAACACAATATCAGTTTGGCACCATTCACTTACAGTCTTAAGCGAAGTATCCAAGATCTCCCGTCTGTCACCTATTTGGGGAAATAACAGTTTTAAACCAGGAAGAGCAGACAGGGGGTTCAAAATGTGGCTGAATAAAGGCTTGAATACAATAGGAGACCTTTATAGTGAAGGAGTTTTAATGTCCTTTGAACAATTGGTTAACAAATACAATCTGCCTAAAAATCAATTTTTTAAATACCTACAGATCAGAAGCTTTATAACTACATCACTGAAATCTACAGCTGAACCTCCACTTTCTGCCATAGAGTACTTAGCTGTTCACCATCACCGCAGTAGAGGCCTACTTTCAAAATTTTACAATATCTTACTGTTAGCCTTAAAAGACAATAGCCTCTCATATCTACAAGCATGGAAAATGGATATGCAAACAGAAATCTCTGAGGATGAATGGAACAACTCATGTCTACTGGCACAAACAAACTATTAACACAAGGTTCAGAATACTACAATACAAATGGTTATTTAGAACTTATATCACTCCTGTAAAACTTCACCGTTTCAACTCAAATAATTCTGATGTTTGTATTAAATGTAATGCAGATAAGGGTACTCTTTTTCATTGTATGTGGCAATGTACAATTCTTCAAACCTTTTGGAAGGAAATCACTATGTTTATTTCTCGTTTAACTGAACAGGTTGTGCCAATGGACTGTAAACTTTGTTTATTACACATTTTTCCTGAAGGTTTTAAAGGACAAAGAGAAGGAAGCTTGTTAGTTTTTGCCTTTTACAGGCTAAACATGTGATTGCTCTAAACTGGAAGGACTCAGAAAGACCTAAGTTAAATCAATGGATTAAACTAATGTGTAATAACCTGGCACTGGAAAAACTGACTTACATAGCCAAAGGGACACTTGAAGACTTCAAAGACATCTGGTTACCCTTTCTAAACTTTGTTAAACAAAGTGACATGCAATCTTAATTATATAATTTTGTTAACAATGTGAGCTCCTTTTTTGTTTTTGTTTTTAATTTTGTTATAATTTTGTTTTTATTTCTTGTTTTGTTTGTCATTATGATAGAAGAAAATTCCAATAAAAATATTTGTGGAAAAAAAAAAAAAAAAAAAACTCCATATATTGCCCAGCCGTAGTCCACTAAAAAAATTTGTGGATGTAGAATTTTAATGTTGATGCATCATTCTAAAACCATGTATGTGATTTTGTAACTGCAATACACTACAGGAAGATATGGGGGTAGTATTGCCTCCATTGTCTGCCAATAACAATAATACCAACCAAGAAGAAAGTAACGTGAACAACATAACGATGGTACAACAGAGAGGAGCGTTTGTGGGAGGTCTGGGAGCATTTCACAGAAAACAAAAATAAAGTTGAACGCAGACTGTGCAAAGCAGTGTTCTTTCCATGGCAGCATTAGTGTAGTGCGTGAATGTTTAAAATGCCAGCACCCTGGAGCTGTGATCTCAGCTCTGAATAGGTATAGTGCCTTGCGAAAGTATTCGGCCCCCTTGAACTTTTCAACCTTTTGCCACATTTCAGGCTTCAAACATAAAGATATAAAATTTTAATTTTTTGTGAAGAATCAACAACAAGTGGGACACAATCGTTAAGTAGAATGAAATTTATTGGATGTGTCAAACTTTTTTAACAAATAAAAAACTGAAAAGTGGGGTGTGCAATATTATTCAGCCCCCTTGCGTTAATACTTTGTAGCGCCACCTTTTGCTGCAATTACAGCTGCAAGTCGCTTGGGGTATGTCTCTATCAGTTTTGCACATCGAGAGACTGAAATTCTTGCCCATTCTTCTTGCAAAACAGCTCGAGCTCAGTGAGGTTGGATGGAGAGCGTTTGTGAACAGCAGTCTTCAGCACTTTCCACAGATTCTTGATTGGATTCAGGTCTGGACTTTGACTTGGCCATTCCAACACCTGGATACATTTATTTGTGAACCATTCCATTATAGATTTGGCTTCATGTTTTGGATCATTGTCTTGTTGGAAGATAAATCTCTGTCCCAGCCTCAGGTCTCTTGCAGACTCCAACAGGT
This sequence comes from Archocentrus centrarchus, assembly GCF_007364275.1. Lineage (NCBI taxonomy): Eukaryota > Metazoa > Chordata > Actinopteri > Cichliformes > Cichlidae > Archocentrus > Archocentrus centrarchus. Next base: position 35,235,101 of record NC_044355.1, on the reverse strand, counting down.
TTTCTTCCAGAATGGTCCTGTATTTGGCCCCATCCATCTTCCCATCAATTTTGACCATCTTCCCTGTCCCTGCTGACGAAAAGCAGGCCCAAACCATGATGCTGCCACCACCACGTTTGACAGTGGGGATGGTGTGTTCAGGACGATGAGCTGTGTTGCTTTTACGCCAAACATATCGTCTTGCATTGTGGCCAAACAGTTCGATTTTGGTTTCATCTGACCAGAGCACCTTCTTCCACATGTTTGGTGTGTCTCCCAGGTGGCTTGTGGCAAACTTTAAACGAGACTTTTTATGGATATCTTAGAGAAATGGCTTTCTTCTTGCCACTCTTCCATAAAGGCCTGATTGTTGTCCTATGGACAGACTCTCCCACCTCAGCTGTAGATCTCTGCAGTTCATCCCGAGTGATCATGGGCCTCTTGGCTGCATCTCTGATTAGTCTTCTCCTTCGTTTGAGATGAAAGTTTAGAGGGACGGCCGGGTCTTGGTAGATTTGCAGTGGTCTGATACTCCTTCCATTTAAATATGATTGCTTGCACGGTGCTCCTTGAGATGTTTAAAGCTTGGGAAATCTTTTTGTATCCAAATCCGGCTTTGAACTTCTCCACAACAGTATCTCGGATCTGCCTGGTGTGTTCCTTGGTCTTCATGATGCTCTCTGTGCTTTGAACAGAACCCTGAGACTATCACAGAGCAGGTGCATTTATATGGAGACTTGATTACACACAGGTGGATTCTATTTATCATCATCAGTCATTTGGGACAACATTGGATCATTCAGAGATCCTCACTGAACTTCTGGAGTGAGTTTGCTGCACTGAAAGGAAAGGGGCCAAATAATATTGCACGCCCCACTTTTCAGCTTTTTATTTGTTAAAAAAGTTTGACACATCCAATAAATTGAAATTTATTGGACTTCATGAAAATTTATTCCACTTCATGATTGTGTCTCACTTGTTGTTGACTCTTCACAAAAAATTTAAATTTTATATCTTTATGTTTGAAGCCTGAAATGTGGCAAAAGGTTGAAAAGTTCAAGGGGACCTGTGACGGAGCGCCACCGTGGTCACTGATTACGGGCAGCGGACATGAAAGCGTCTCCACTGGCATGCACACATTTCAGGGGTTATTTACATCGGCAGTGGGAGACAGCATTATCTTCATGGTAGACAGTTAAAACCGCAAACACATCACAGCGCTGCTGAAAGCCGACAGTGAGTAGTTTTTTGGTTTTGTTACAGGTCCTCAGGATGGGGTGCGTAGTCTGTCGGGTGCCCGCTGTTAAGGGAAGTCGGAAGCGCAAGACGAGGCTCAGCGCTTCCGGTGGTTAAATGGGAGGTTTGTGCGCACATTTGGGGTCACGTGAACTGCATTATTTTGTTTGTTTGGTTATTTTTCCTTTTTCTCCCCAATGAACCTACCTGTTTTAGTTACCAGTAAATAGTTATGTCAATGTGTTTCCCTTGTTTAATTATTTTACAGCATAAATGTGAAGACATACGGTCTAGAGGGGAAAAATATCCGAATTAATGCCTAGTGGGAGGGGAAACAGGTTTAAAAGCGGGCTCAGTAATGCAAAGAGTCAGTCTGCTGATGGTTGCAGTGAAGGTAGCCTGTTGATTGTAGCACCATAGAGTTGGGGAAAAGTTCAGTTCCCAGTAACTTGTAAAATACTTTATTTTTTCTATTGTTTTCTTTGTATTTTTCCTGCCTTGGCATCACTGTGAATAGTTTTGTGCACTTTGGGAGGCTGGCTGAATAAAATTCCAGTCAGAACTTTCCGACTACGCCATCAATTTTTTGTGAGGAGTTTTTTTCTGGAAAGAACCCCATGACAGATGGTGTCAGGAGTGGGATGGCTAGTCGGAAAACAAAAACCCGCCGTCCAGTGAAGCGCACAGGACTGCGCTCTCAGCGGGGAGGACTCCCTGAGGAGAAGCCCTCCGTGAAGGACCAGTCAGCTACCACAACGGCTTCATCAGCAGAGGATGATGACGTAGAACCAGGCGTGTCAGGGTTGGCAGCACCTAGGCCGTCGTCCATGCCAGGTGAAACTGATGGAGAACTGCTGGCCATGATGAGGAATTTCCTGGCAGGTCAGCAGAAGAGGGAGGAGGTTCTTTTGGCTGAACTCCGAGGACTGAGAATGTCTGTCCGACCAACTGGGCAGGGGCAAGGAAGTCCTGCTCACCCACAACCCAGGGAGGATCGGGCCGCTGAAATGGCAACCCCGACTACAGTGATGGCAAGCAGTCCCCGACTGGTCCTGCCTACACCTGCACGCCAGTGGCCACCCCGAGATCCTGCAGAGGAGGCCCCCCTCTCGTCAATCCCAAGAACTGAGCAACCAACTGGACCAACCAGTATCAGAGGGTAGGCACTATGCCGGCCCAAAGATTCCCCCCTACCAGACAGGGGAGGACATTGAGAACTATTTGCTACGTTTTGAACGTATGGCCAAAACCTGGAGATGGTCAGAGAGTGAGTGGGCTTGTCGACTGGTTCCATTGCTTTCTGGGAAGGCGCTGGAGGCCTACACTGCCATGGATGAAGAAAAAGCTCATTGCTATAATGACTTAAAAGGGGCACTGCTAACAAAGTTTGACATTTCACCTGAGACCTACCGACAGAGATTCCGGGACCACCAGATCCCACCTGGTGAGAACCCCACGGAGACGCACTACCGCCTTAAGGGACTCTACAGGCACTGGATGTGGCCGGAGCAGCACACCAAGGAGGAGATTGGAGAGGCGATCATCTTGGAGCAGCTACTTCGAGTGCTTCCAGGAGAGTTGAGGACCTGGGTGAAGGAGCATGAACCAGCGGATGGACTAACGGCTGCTAAGTTGGCACTGCAGTACCTCAACGCGCATAGAGGAGTTCCACCGGCACGTTCCATGGGGGCAGCACCTCGAGCATTGCACCAGATGGCTCAGCCAGGCCCGACCAGGAGAGAGAGTAACCTAAACCCATCCGAAAACACCAGACCAGCCCCAAACCTGCGAGCTTCTGGTAAGGATATTGTCTGTTATTACTGCCACCAGACAGGCCATAAAGGTTCTGTGTGCCCCATACGCAAAGCTAAAGTCACCGGGGCTTGCTATGCACCTCGACTAGAGATGGAGCCCACCGGGGAACAGAGATTGGGACGGCAGCGCTATGAAACTGTAACTGTCAATGGTCAGCAAGTAGCTGCTTTGTTGGACTCTGGTAGCTTTATGTCCTTAGTCCAGCAAAGTCTGGTACCAGTGAGCAGTGTGGACTATGGTAGACCGGAGGACATCTTGTGTGTTCATGGTGATAAGCATGTGTACCCCAAAGCTGAGTTAACAGTGACTATTGATGAACAACCCTACATTTTGTCAGTTGGCGTAGTTCAGAACTTGCCAGGAGATGTCATCCTGGGAATGGACTGTTGATACCTTGTTAATGCTTGTACAGCAATGTTTCTCTTAGTTTACCATATTTTGCGGACCATAAGGTGCACTGCATTATAAGGTGCACTATCAATGAATCGGTCTATTTTCATACATAAGGCGCACCGGGTTATGAGGCGCATGATAAAACATATGTAGAACTCATTCACCTCATTCACAATAACTCAGAATATTGTTCAGTTGAAACAAATACAGAAAAATATACACATTTTAAATCATTTATCTTCCACAAATTCATCAAATTCCTCATCTTCAGTGTCTGAGTTGAACAGTTGGGCGATTTCGGCATCAAGCATGCCAGGTTCCCTCTCATCATTATCCGAGTCAGTCTTGTCGTTGTTACTGTTTTGTTTTGGTTGCGGCACACAGCAACCATTTAATTGTTAATAAAAGGGCAACTTTTGCTGGCAATCCCTCGCCATCTTCTTCAACATCTTAACAGACGCTACAATATATTCTTTATTAATGAGGGTAAAAACAAGTCATTTCTTCATATAAGCCCTTCATAAATCCTGTGCACCAGTATATTTACGAGTATAAGCAAAGAAAATATACAGCGCTTGTACTGCGTCCCTTCATACACTGTGGCATCGCCCGGACCTCTTTTTGGCACCGAGTCGGACAACACCTTGGGGTGGCTGTAGCTCAGTAGGTAGAGCAGGTCACCTACCGATCGGAAGGTCAGCGGTTCGATTCTTGGCTACTCCAGGCTACATGCCAATGTATCCTTGGGCAAGATACTTAACCCCAAGTTGCTCTCCGACCATCCTGTCGGAGTATGAATGTGTGTGAATGCTAGTTAATTAAAAGCACTTAGCTTAGTATAAACATGGAAGTGCTTGTATGAATGTGAGTGCATGGGTAAATGTAAACATGTTGTGTAAGCGCTTTGAGTGCTCTGCCTGAGTAGAAAAGCGCTAAATAAGAGCTAGTCCATTTACCATTTACCATTTACCCCCGGACCTAGATTTGGCCTTTAGCAACTTCTAGTGATTTTTGAGACAGCCAACAGCGAGTTTTGTTGCACAAAAGTTGGCAACAGTGCCGGCCGCCGATCGCCAGATTATGCACAAATATATGGGCCAGCATAGATGAAAATAGGCCAAATCCATCATCGTTTTCTGCGGTTTACTGCGTACAGTTTCCATTTTTGGATTCTTGTTGAATTTATCTCCGGCGGCTTTGGCTGCTTTCCACACCTGCTGCACTGCACTCAAAGCTTGTTCCTGTCTAATATCGTCAGTAGAGTCATTTTGTGAATCGACGATGGACTATTTTAGAGAATTCAATGAGGCCTTTGAACTGATCTGCCAGACCGGAGGCCATATTGCTGCAGACTATGCAATGGTGCAGTGGTGTGGATGCCTCGGCCATCGGTGGTCAGACGGCAGCGCTCAAATTACACAGACCGACCGACAGTTTCTAACTATTTGAAAAGCATAGGCTGGGTGTTACCCCCGTCGTACGCTTTGCTCGCTCTGGAATATGTCGATATGTGTGAAGCATCCGTTTCAGTGTACCACATAAAATTGGTTCAAGGTCTTTAAGGACAACAAAAATTCATACATGAGGCGCACCGGATTATAAGGCGTACTGCCAATTTTTAAGAAAATTTAAGGATTTTAAGTGAGCCTTATAGTCCGAAAAATACGGTACCTGTTGGAAACAAGGTCTTATGGATGATGTCTGCTAAGCGGCACCATTTCAGTTATGTTAGATAACGAGTAAAGGGCAATAGAAGCAGCTCTATTGTCTCCTACTTTTTTCTTATTACTATACACACACACACACACACACACACACACACACACACACACACACAACAAAAAAAGTAAAAAATGTATGAAAAACTCAGGTACACAAACAAACCTGTTGTTGTTGTTGTTTTTGTGTGTGTGTGTGTGTGTGTGTGTGTGTGTGTCCGTCCTTGTTATGAAACGTACACAATAATGAGGGCCAGAAACCACAAGAATGCCCCTTGGGAATCCAGAGGTAGCCAGAGAAAGACCCAAGGGACCCAGGCCATCCACAGTCCAGGAGCTCAGCAGACCTGAGGCTGCACATCCCAATCTGGTCTTTAAGTCTGACGTCATTTCCGGGTCCAAATGCTCCTAAATAAACAGCAATGGCATAACCAATGACTGTTCACTATTAAAGATGATTGTAACATACCTTATCAACTGCAGCCATTTCTGCTTCTCTTTCTCATCGGTAAACTGAAAGCTGAGTGTGTTTTTATTTTCGAGTCGGATTGGTTAAAACAACCAGGGACACAGCATTGTGGCATATTCATCACATGACATTTTGGACCTGGAAATGGAATTGGAACAACTGGATAGCATCCTACAGGGGCCAAGGTAGATCATGACCCAGGGCCAGCTGTGCACTCTCTCTCTCTCACACACGCACGCACACACACACACACGCGCACACACACACACAGACCATATACCCACACACACACAAACATACATATAGGCCATTCACGTACACGCGCCCATATACAATTCATACGAGGACATGCACAGACACACCCATCCTCACCAATCCCTCCTACAAAGTGAGGGCAAGCCCCCCCCCCCCAAAAAAAGGTTAGTTTTCTTAGCGATGCATAAGGCGGTAAGAACTGTGTGACGTTTCTGCTTCTATATCTAATTCACTTACATCACCTAAAATGTACAGTTTGGATGTATTTGGGATACCGCAGTTAAACCACGTGGATAAGTCTTAACATATCCTCTGTCAGAACCTCTAAACAGGTGTACAAGACCATATAGCATGCATATAGTTCTCAGAATGGTTGCATGTACAGTGGGCGCATGTGTTTGAGTGTGTGAGACCCATTTGGAACATCCTTTGTCCTGTACAATGTGTTCTATCTTTTGTATTGTATAATTTGTAATTTTAGTCGTTCTTTTTACTCATTCAGAAGGTGTTTAAACATGTCTGTGAAATAAAGATTCTACATTAAATAACATGTTCTAGATTCTTTATCCTTTTCTGTTGCCATGCTGGAAAATTTAGTACTTTCTTTTTCTGACATCAGTCTGGATTATTTCAAATGGGTTTTAATTTACATGGGATAAGCGAAGAGTTTGTTATTTCTAAAAAATCCCCCCAGGCTGTCAGAGAGGTGTTTATGTTGAGGCATTTAAAACCGTTATGATACTTGATACTGGAGCTAATGAAAGGCAGATCAGAGATCTTTACTTTTCCACGGAGTGCTTGTTCTAAGTCCAACCATGGGCTGTCTAAAAAGATTGATTTGGTCCATTTTGAAACATACTGAAATCTATTGATTTAGAAGTAGTGGTAAAAGTTTCGAAGTTCTCTGCGTTTTGGGTTTTGTACAGTTTTTAAGCTTATCTTGATGTTTTATTTTTCCATAAAAAGTTTGAAACTTTTGAGTCTAGGGACTTAAACCAAGCTACGTGTTTGTTAGGGATCAGTGTCCATCCATCCATTCTCTTCCGCTTATTCGGGCCGGGTCACGGGGGCAGAAGGCTAAGCAGAGAACCCCAGGCTTCCCTCTCCCCAGCCACCTCCTCCAGCTCATGCGGAGGGACCCCAAGGCGTTTCCAGGCAAGCCGAAAGATATAATCTCCCCAACGTGTCCTGTGTCTACCACGGGGCCTCCTCCCGGTGGGACATGCCCGGAACACCTCACCCAAGAGGCGGCCAGGAGGCATCCTAATCAGATGCCTGAGCCACCTCAACTGGCTCCTTTCAATGTGGAGGAGCAGCAGCTCTACTCTGAGCCCCTCCCGGATGGCCGCACTCCTCACCTTATCTCTAAGGGAGAGTTCAGCCACCCTTCGAAGGAAACTCATTTCTGCCGCTTGTACTCGCGATCTTATTCTTTCGGTCACTACCCAAAGCTCGTGACCATAGGTGAGGGTAGGAACGTAGATCGACTGGTAAATCGAGAGCTTTGCTTTTACACTAAGCTCCCTCTTCACCACGACAGACCGGTGCAGCGTCCGCATCACTGCAGAAGCAGCCCCGATCCATCTGTCGATCTCCCGCTCCCTTCTCCCGTCACTCATGAACAAGACCGCGAGATACTTGAACTCCTCCACTTGGGGCAAGAACTCGTCCCTGAGCCAGAGAGGGCACTCCACCCTTTTCTGGCTGAGGACCATGGCCTCAGACTTAGAGGTGCTGATTCTCATGCCAGCCGGTTTACACTCAGCTGCGAACCATTCGAGCTGGAGCTGGAGGCCACCCCCTGATGAAGCCCACAGGACCGCATCATCTGCAAAGAGCAGAGATGAGACTCTGAGGCCACCAAGGAAGAAGTCTTCTGCCACCTGGCTACGCCTAGAAATTCTGTCCATAAAAATTATGAACAGAATCGGTAACAAAGGGCAGCCCTGATGGAGTCCAACACCCACAGGAAACGAATCCGACTTATTACCGTGTATACAGACCAAGCTCAATTGGCCAGGCACCCAATTTTCTGTTCACATTGGGATCAGTGCGAGGAGACACAAATCCCTTGAGTCAAGACGTAAAACTCTGCTCACTGTGGCGCCCCCTTGTGAATAAGGGAGCAGCCGAAAGAGGCTTTAAATTTGTGTATCTCTGTTGTGTAATTATGTTTTCAGCATGTAAAATTAATATAACTTAAAAAAAAAAAAAAGGTTAGGTTCAGTTTGATTAAAATGCTTAATACTCGAGATAATGAAAGACAAAACAGATATTTTGCAGGGTTTTTTTTTTTTGGCCATAGCTGCTTTATTCAACAGTGTAGAGAGACAGGAAGGTGGAAGGAGAGATGGGGGAAAACACGCAGCAAGGAGCGACAGATTGAGACTCGAACCTGCGCTGCCTGCACTTCACCCCCAGATTTTGCATTTTTTAAACTTCTTTGTGTTGGCTTGTTTTTCAATAAAAAATTTGAGATGTTTGAGTCTAGTGATGTAAACCAAACAACAGAGGGTTTACCGGTGCGCCTTATGTATGAATTCTTGTTGCGCTTACTGACCTTGAACCAATTTTATGTGGTACACTGCGCTCAAAAATCTGTCAAAATGTTTTAGTGCGACTTTGGTAAGGGGCGCTTGACAAATATAGACATTTTCCAGAGCGTACAAAGCGTACAACGGGGGGGAGGGGGGTAACACCCAGCGTACGCTTTTCAAATAGTTAGAAAATGTCGGTCGGTCTGTATAATTTGGGCGCTGCCGTCTGACCGCCGATGCATCCACACCACTGCACCATTGCGTGGTCTGCAGAGATATGGCCTCCAGTCTGGCGGATTAGTTCAAAGGCCTCATTGAATTCTCTAAAATAGTCCATCATTGATTCACAAAATGACTCTACTGACGATATTAGACAGGAACAAGCTGTGAGTGCGGCGCAGCAGGTGTGGAAAGCAGCCGAAGCTGAAGGAGATAAATTCAGCAAGAAGTGGAAGCATTGTTCCAAAAGTAGAAACTGTACACAGTAAACCGCAGAAATTTAACATGTTCTTGGCCTATTTTTTTTTTTAATCTACGCTGGCCCGTATTTGTGCGTAATCTGGCAATCGGTGGCCGGCACTGTTGCCAACTTTTGTGCAACAAAACTCGCTGTCGGCTGTCTCAATAGTAGCTAAAGGACGAATCGAGGTCCGGGTGTGTGTGTGTGTGTGCTGTCCCTCCGGTGCCAAAGAGAGGTCTGGGCGACGCCACAGCGTATGAGCAGTACAAGTACTGTATGTACACAAAACACAGTGACAGCGGAGTTTTCAGGTTTCTGGTGTTGTGTCAAAAAGGGATTTCATTTTTTTTTTAAATGTTTTTTCTTTGCTTATATCAGTAAATATACTGGTGCACAGGATTTATTAAGGGTTTATATATAAAATGAAGAAATTACTTGTTCTTACCCTCATTAATAAAGAATATATTGTAGCGTCTGTTAAGACGTTGAAGAAGATGGCAAGAGATTGCCAGCAAACACTTCCCTTTTATTAACAATTAAATGGTTGCTGTGTGCCGCAACCAAAACAAAACAGTAACAACGACGAGACAGACTCGGATAATGACGAGAGGGAACCCGGCATGTTTGATGCCGAAATCGCCCAACTGTTCAACTCAGACAGTGAAGATGAGGAATTTGATATGGTAGGTAAAGTTTTCCAAAGTATGAGATCATCCTATACCATTTTTAGCAGGAGGTGGAGCTGTTCTAAAAATTACAATTCAGAGGCAGAGCTGTTGATTTACTCCAGCTGATGGAGTAGTCTGATATAGATATAAACTTATCTATAACAGTGATAATGTTCAGAAGACA